>NW_028274813.1:54933257-55084772 GCF_037043125.1 Eumetopias jubatus
TCATTGTTTCCAACACAGACTTCAAGATGCAGTCATTATATGGCTAGGTGTTTCCTAATTGAGTTTTATCAAGGAAACTACAATCAGCAATATCTGCTTATTCTCCCTTCACTAAAGTACAAAAGATGCAACGAATCCAATATACAATTCTTAGATTTGTAATCACTTTTAAATTAACCTATGATTTTAACTATGCAGTTCAATAAAGTCTACTCCCAGGGCTTGAACTGCCATGTACATGTAACGTTGCAGAGATCAACAAATCCCTAACTCTAGCTCTCCCATTCCAAAGCTTGAAGTTCACCTACTGTAGTTCACCTACTGGATATCTCCACCTAGAGGTCCAAAATATGGTTCAAAATCAGTATGTCCAACAATAATTAAATCATTCTCTTACCCTTGCCCCTATTCCTTTCCCTTTGTTTTTCATCTTATTAAATGATATTAACAGTTTCCTAGTTCTTCAAGCCAAGACCTGAACATTCTTGTTGTTTCTTCATTTTTTTCTCTCTGTCCCTCCCCCATTAAATCAATTAGGAAGGCTGACTGATTTTTATCTTATTGTATCTTTTTTCCATCTATATTTCTCCATCCCCATGCCTCAACTCTAATTCAGGTCAATAGTGTCTCTTTCTTTGGTTGAATGATCTCCAATCTATTTCTTATACTACATTGTGACCTTAATAAATCTGATTATATCAGTTTCTTACTTAATGGGAGTCAAAGACTCCTATTTTCCTTAAATGAATTTCAAAATACTTAATGTTTATAAATTACTGCAAGGTTTGTCCCTTGTCTACCTCTCCAGCCTTGTCTCATATATTTCAGTCATTACTGACCTTCCTCCCTCCTCTCTTTCCTCTTGCATTTACTATTCATACATATTATTTCCACACTTAAATGATTCTGCTTCCCTCACCCCCTTTCACTCTCAACATTTGTCAGGCTAATTTCTATCATTGCTTCAAGTCTCACCTTAACTATCATTGTTCCCAGAAAGCCTTATTTCATTCATTTATACCAGATAGGTATTTTACCTATGCATTTCTGTAACCCTTCTATTATAGATCTAAAGTATATTTAGTTATACTTGTCTACTCAAATGTTTACCTTGTTCACTATTCTTGACATTGAATATTATTTAATTTTAATCTCATTTTAACTTAATTTTATTATTTCATTTTAATTTTGATGTTATATTTTCTCTAATGTCATAATATTCTCATTTGTTGAAGAGCTGTAGTACATTGAACAACTCCTTGATATATACTGTTGGAAAGCCTCTTTTATCTATGTATCTATCTATGTATCTATGTATCTATGTATATCTATCTATCTATCTATCTATATGCAGTATAAGTGACAAGCATCACTGAAAATAAAACTTTACAAGAGTATTCATATTAACAGCTCTAAAAAGTCTTTCCTAATTATTACCACTTTAAATTTGCCATGTCAGGACAAATAAAAATCAATGTGTCCCATATGATCAATAATTCTGAAAAATGAAATTTACCTTATCAGTGTTTGTATACAAGTGGGAAAACAAAACACAATATGAATCCTATTTTTGAAATTGCCTCTCAGAAAATATAACAATGGGAAATTGTACTACTGTATTTTCTAGAATATAAATGGAAAGAGTTTTTATAAAATGTGGTCCAAGTTCTGCCTAGTTAATCAATGTAAATTTTATGAATATTATATTGCTATACATTCATCCCAATAGTTTCTTTGAAAAACTTTTAAAAAATATTTTAACAAAGGGGTGCCTGGGTGGCTTAGGTGGTGAAGCATGCGACTCTTGATTTCAGCTCAGGTCATGATCTCAGGGTTGTGGAATCCAGCCCCATACTGGGCTCTGTGCTCAGCATGGAATCTGCTTGTCCCTCTCACTCTGCTCCCCGACCCCCTGCTCTCTCTCTCTCTTTCTAAAATAAATAAATAAATAAACAAACAAACAAACAAATAAATAAATAAATATAAACAAAATCTTAAAAAATATATTTTAACATGAAAAGCTCTCAGATACGTTGTCTGTGTTGTGTAATGTTCATGGTGCCATGTAGCTGTCAAATGAGATCCTATTTCTAAATATATCTTGAAGAGATTGAAGGGAAGGAAAATAGGAAGAATTGGGAGATAAAATCATTTCTAGAGGAAGAATGATAGTTAGGTATTTGCCATGTGACTTTATAAAATGTTTGCTGCATATGTGAAAGTTGGGATTAAAAAAGACATATTAACATGCTCAATGCAACCCGATTGGCAGGAGCACCCGAATTTCCATTTAAGATGGG
This sequence comes from Eumetopias jubatus, assembly GCF_037043125.1. Classification (NCBI taxonomy): domain Eukaryota; kingdom Metazoa; phylum Chordata; class Mammalia; order Carnivora; family Otariidae; genus Eumetopias; species Eumetopias jubatus. The sequence continues at coordinate 54,935,558 of NW_028274813.1, forward strand.
TTTGGATCCTGCCACAAGTCCTCTGTGAGACTGTCCCCTCATTATTTGTCAATAATTCCCTTTTGATTGCTATTTTCTGTTTATGCCTTGCCATGAGTTTTAGCTTTCTCTGGACTGTCATAGTCCATCTGTGTGCAGGCGTCTAGTGCCAACCCAATTTTTTGGCATTAACATTAACGTTTTATCCACTGTACACCATAAATAATACTGCTGAAAGGAAATATCATTGGTTGGAGATTCAAGTATCACTATAGGAGATACTATATGACAGTACTCTACAGTAGATTGTTTTCAAATGGCACTCAGTTCTCAGCTCTTAAGAAAGGTCTTCAGCTTCATCAATCAACACAGGCATCAGCCTTCTTCTCTCTTCTTCCCATTTATCAATTTTATTTTTTTCATTTTTTATCTGTTACATCCCTAGATGCCCATTTACCTTTTACTAGACAACTTAACTGAACATTTTACAATCTCCTCACATCTCAGGTCCATGCACCCTCAGCCTATATCCCTAAGGAACTTAAAAATACTTCCCTAACCAAAGGGAGTTACTTAACAAAAACAAACTTTGATGCATACTAGTTTCAGTTCTCACTCCCAGTAAACTAACATTTTCCAGGGGGCACACTTCTTTTTTTAAGATTTATTTATTTATTTATTAGAGAGAGAGAGAGAGAAAGCTAACTTGAGCAGGGGGGCGAGGCAGAGGGAGGGGGAGAGGGAGAAGCAGACTCCCTGCTAAGCAGGGAACCAGTTGCAGGACTCAAACTCAGGACCTGAGATCATGACCTGAGCCAAAGGCAGACACTCAACTGACTGAGCCACCCAGACACCCCATAGTGGGCACACTTCTTAACTGCACTTTCTACCCATAAGTAAATTCATTACAAGAACTCAATACTGTTAATTTCTGTTCTACCAGTATTTATCATAATGCTTGGAAGACAGTTGATGCTTTAAAAATGTTGGGAAGATGGAAGGATGAATAATTAATTAATAAGAAAGGTATTAATAAAATGTCCCTGGGGATATCAGAGTCATTTTATTCAGTATAAAAAATATGGTACATTCTAGTTGCAGTCCTTCTAGGAATCAGAGAAAATGAGAATGGCAATTTGGCTAATACTGTTACATATGTAGCTGCAGCATAGATTGTATCTTTGTGATGGATACTATCATAATAGGAATAGTACTTTCACTGCTTATCTAGATCCAGCTCAGTTTTTATGCTGATTATTTAATACTCCATGTAGAGTGCCTCCATTAAAATATAAAAGACATGTGAGACTTTATTTTGGAAGTTTAGATAATGCTGCCATTTCATAGTCAACAGCAGGTTTCTGAAGTCCTTTTGTTAGCATTATAGTTAACTGCTAATTGCACCTAGAGGAAAATTTTAAACAAATTAGTAACCAACTGCCTTTCTAAAATCAGTTCCTCCTAATATGCTTATGAATGTTGCACTTGTTGAAATGTGGAACTCTTAGATTCTCCCAATTGTTTGCACTAGTCTTAGGAGACTTACTCTCCCATACTTAACCTTCATTTCCTATGCCTGCAGTTATTTCACATCTTTGTGTTTAAACTGAACATATGGGTCTGGTTCCTCTTGGTCAGCCTTGCCCCACTGTTTCCTCACTTCCCAAATCTACTTTCTTATACACATCTTCTCCTCATCTGTCTTCTACCTCTAACCACAATTCTTACGCAATAACTCCCTACTTTTCATTCCCCTTTCCTTTCTCTGTAGTCTTTTTTCTTCTTACTTCTCTTATTTTTCTACATTTATATTTATTCTTGTCTAAATTTTTAACTTTTTCCTACTTAATTGTTTTTGGTTGATTTTTCCCCTTCACAAATAAAGACCATCTAATAGTTGTGGCAGAAGTGGTTCTACACATTCTATTGATTAGAAATGAAATTATTTTTTGTCATATAGATTGAGAAATTAAAAGGAAAAAGGAATCATCTGGTAGGCATAATATAATACATACTACAACCTGTTTTTAATAATCTTTGGTGCACAATTATTGTCAATTCATTGATTACAAAGTAATGTGCAATAAAAAAGTATAAGTTGAAAAAGTTATACATTTAAGTTCACAATATAAAACCTTTAGCAAATGTTGATGATATAATCTATCAAATTATGAAAATAATTAAATGATTATAATAATGGGCACCTGGGTAGCTAGGTCAGTTAAGCATCCAGCTCTTGATTTCAGCTCAGGTCATGATCTCATGGGTCATAGGATTCAACCCTGCATGGGACTCCATGCTCAGCAGGGAGTCCACTTGAGTACTTGCTCCCTCTGTCCCCACCCCCCCCCCACACACACACATAACATGCACGGTCACTCTAAAATAAGTAAAATCTTTAAAAATAAATGGTTATAATAAAACACTGTGGTTTCTAATAGATAATTTGATAATGTTAGGAAAATAGAGTTTGGTGTTTATATTATTGATAATAAATTAACAATAGTACTATTTTACTTAAGGAATTCTTGGAGTTCTCAGAATTTTACATATAGAGGATGGGAATGCTCTGTGTTTCATTATGAAAGCAGACAGGCACAGCTACTTTAGAACCACCAAGTAAGGTACTTATCCTGTAAAAATACCAAATACTGCATAAACTTGTTCTAGATAATATTAGATAGGAGAAAAACATTAAAATATCTATGTACTCTTGGAGAAAGCTTTGATTTATGAGAGGTTCTACGAAATTGCCTTCTTCATATCAAGAACACAAATGACCAGGCCCATTTCAGAAGGACATTCTCAAGGGAATTGTAATTCATTGTTGTAGTTGAATACATTACCGCATAATGCATACTTTTGAGTTTAAAATATTATAGATACTAAACAAAACTGCATCCCATTTCAACTAAAATCCACTTAACTGATTATTCTTCTTAAATATATTTATTTATCAAAAACATTTTTATTTCTGTATGTGTAGACAAAGATGTCACTGTAAACTTTAACCGTACTATTCCTTTTTTTTTTAAGATTTTATTTATTTATTTGAGAGAGAGAGAATGAGAGATAGCACGAGAGGGAAGAGCGTCAGAGGGAGAAGCAGACTCCCTGATGATCAGGAAGCCCGATGCGGGACTCAATCCCGGGACTTCAGAATCATGACCTGAGCCGAAGGCAGTCGCTTAACCAACTGAGCCACCCAGGCGCCCTAACCGTACTATTCCTTAAGACACCAATTTAGGGACAGCAACATTGGAGAAAAACAAAATATTTTAACATTATAGAGTCACTCAGTGTATTCTGAACAGAAAGGTCATTCTAGAAGTTGTTTGACACAATTATGTAACCATTTGGTTAGGACATGTTATTTATGAGCCCTAATATCAAAAACATAAGAAAGTCATGAGCTTGGAAGATTTTCTTTAATATTGTATGAATATTACTTATAACAGAAAAGTTTATAATAATTAATTTGCATAGAATCTGATTTTTAAGATAATGGATAATGTAATAACAACAGAGGGAATTTTACCCAGAGAGAAATTTAGCACATTTTTTTCCTCATCTTTCACAACATTGAACGTTTTCAGAAAATGATTCTAACTTAAAACAAAAGTGTCTATCAAAGCCAAAGACTTACCATATTTGGTTTACTATTCTAAGAATATCTATATACAAAGAGGGTAAAACAAGAAACACTTGATAGTTTTCACCATGAAGTCCTCTAATTGGTCCCTCTACTGCCTGATGCAACTCTTCTTTTCTTTTCTTTTCTTTTTTTTTGTTTTCTTTTCTTTTTTATTTTTTTTAGAGAGAGAGAGAGAGAGCACTTGAAGGTGCACACATGCCACAAGCCTGAGGGCAAGGGGGAAGGGACAGAGGGAGAAGTATAGAAAGAATTTTTAGCAGGCTCCACATCCAGTGCAGAGCCCAATGTGGGGCTCAGTCTCATGACCTTGAGATCATGACCTGAAGCCAATATCGAGTCAGACACTTAAGCCACTGAGCCACCCAGGTGCCCCTCATTTTCTTGATTTAAGTAAATCAAGCTTTACTAATTAAAAACAATGTTTATTAAAATAAATGTAGAGTATCATGGATTCATTCTGTCATTTAACAGTAGTTCAAAAGATTAAATGTTAAAATCCATATTAAGACCGGTTTTTGCTTTAGTTTACTATGAATTTTACCTCATTCTCAAAACTGTCTCCTAACTGTAGGCATATAGTTTAAAGAAAAAAACACCAATGAAAAACAGAGAAATCATGTGATATTCATAAAGCCGACAGAGCTAAAAAGCAAATCAGCCCATTTGAGGCGAAGTGAATCTCCTTCAGAGTCTTATACAGGAAAGTACATATTTCAACTTTTTTAGTAAATGTCACAGTATTATTATTAACACTACATATTTTTCTACCATCATACTCCTACCTTTCAAAAAATCGAGACCTATTTTAGCATCTTTTTCTTTAATAAATGTGTTAAGTGGCAATAATGCATATTTAATGAAGGTGATTTAAGTTTCCACGAAAAATTTTTAAAAGGAGGAATCATATTGTTTTCACTGGAAATACAATGAGGTTAGAAGCTAGCAATTGATATTATCATCTATTTTAACTGAATTAATTCAGTTATTTCCACTGAAACTACTGTATCTAATCTCTGGAGCATAGCAACTGCTGGTTACAGCAAAACAGAATCTTTTACCTTTTGTAGAAAAATCTTGGTGGGTTATATATTTTAAAATAAAATTAAACTGTATCAAATGCTTTGTTTCTAGTTGCCACATTTAATTCATTTGGTGACTTGAAAAGTTATAAAAAAAAAAAGCCAGGAAACAACTTTGGTGTACAATGACTAGGCAGATAAATGAAGAAAGTAAATGGACATGTTCCATTTGACTGTGGAATCACGTATATGTGTTTGACCAGCAGAAAGCATCAGTTTAAAACTGTATATCGATGACTTTTAGGAGAAGGAAGAGAAAAATGAAGGGGGGGAATTGGAGGGGGACACGAACCATGAGAGGCTATGGACTCCAAGAAACAAACTGAAGGTTTTAGAGGGGAGGGGGGTGGGGGGATGGGTTAGCCCAGTGATGGGTATTAAGGAGGGCATGTATTGCATGGAGCACTACATCAAAAACTAATGATGTACTGTATAGTGACTAACATAACATAATAAAATTAAAAAAAAATGATGACTTTTAGGAGGAAGAATTTGGCAGAAACCCAAAAGAAAAACTGAAACTACAATGGCTTTTATCTGAGTTATAACCATTGCTGTTCAACTGCAATGTGTTTAGTTCAGTGATACTGAGAATAAAATCCAAAATCAAATAATTTTAATCAGCAACTAGTCTTTACAAATTTCTCCATAGTGAAATATCAGGTCATTCCCAATAGAAATGGGGTTGTTCAACTGCCTCAACTAAATTGTGTTGTTTGCTTTAAGTTTAATTCTATAAAATATTCTAACTTAAAAGTTTGAGTTGATATATTTTAATGTGTATAATATTATCCTAAGCCTTTTTTTGGGTGCTTAATTTTCCATAAAGTGTTTATGACTATTTGCATGTTCCTTTGGCAGTAGGTACCCTTTAAATGATGAGATAATATCTCAACTTTATGACAAATACATGCCACATATCTCATAAATCTATTTTTTTTAAGATTTTATTTATTTATTTGACAGAGAGAGACACAGAGAGAGCAGGAACACAACAGGGGGAGTGGGAGAGGGAGAAGCAGGCTTCCTGCTGTGCAGGGAGCCCGATGTGGGGCTCGATGCCAGGACCCTGGGATCATGAACTGAGCCGAAGGCAGACACTTAACGACTGAGCCACCCAGGCGCCCAAACATATTTTTTAAGTGATCATTCTTTTCTCTGGATGCCTGTAGTGATTATTGCTTTGGGCATCATTTTGATTCTTTCTGTCCTTGATTTTGACTAATCAAGTTTATAAATTACCTAACCTACCAAAACAATTGAAATCATTAAGGAATCATTTATTCCTATATGCTTTATGTAAAATATAACCATATCATAACATCTTGCTAAATATATCGCACACAATTCATAATTTCTAACTATGTATGCTTATGTTTTATCTTCATATTCAAACACCAAACCCCAGTGGTGATAGGGACTAGCATTTTGCATATTTACTTGGAAAAATTATTTTGTGATAACTGTTTTTCCATACTTTATTTTTATAAATTTTTATAATTGAAAAGCTAAGTTACCACTGCACATAAGTTTTTATATTTTACTGTGCTTTCCCCTAAATATATTATAATTCTCATCATTGTTGCCACAATTATTCAATTAAGTAAAACAGAGCTGTACAACTATAGAGGGAATCCAGAATTTCAAAAATTCTGATTAGATCAAGAACCTGGTTGGATTGAAATAATGGTGGAAATTTGTAGAAGAGAATTGTATTGATTCCTTTTGGCTTAAGCTTACAATTGCTTCTATTGGCATAAAATTTTATATATTAGGTTATATATTTCTTTCATTAAAGTATGAGGTTAATTCTATATTATAAATAGGTCTATTTACTTTTAATAATGCAAGGGTGAGAACCTTGGATTCTCAACCTTGGGTCTGAACTATATTAGCCCATGAAACCATTAAGTCTTCATTTCACAGGGATGAGGATATCTTCTCTGCCAAAATTAAGTAGATAGTAAAAAGATCAGTGACTGCCAGAGGTTATATAAGCCTGGGTGGAGGGATGAATAGGTGGAGTACAAAGGATTTTTTATAGCGGTGAAAATACTCTATAAGATATCATAATGGTGAGACAAGTCATTATTTATTTGTCCAAGCCCACAGACTATACAACACCAAGAGTGAACGCTGGTGTAAACTGTGTGTGATGATGATGTGTCTATGTAGGTTCATCAATCGTAACAAATATACTACTCTTCGAGGATACTGATAATGGGGAAAACTGTGCATGTGCAGAGGTAGGAAGTATACAGGTAATCTCTATAGCTTTCCCTCAATTTTGCTGTGAAATTTAAATTCCTCTAAAAAGAGTCTTTTTTTTTAAAGACAACAATATCAGACAAAAAAGAAACAAGATAGGCTGAGGCAGAATAGACTTATCTAATCAAGTAAATCTATACTCCAACTGCTCCAAGTTACATTAATATATAAATCCTCCAAACTGTGCACTCAGATGCACTGCTCTATTTAATTAATGCTATAAACAGATTTTTGTTTTCAGGAAGAAGTTTGTGATCCTAATGGTCATTACCATTATCCCAAGAGATTACTATTTCAAAATATGTCTTTTATTATACCCCCCAGAAAGCACGTCTATAGTAGGTACTGATTAAAATTATTTTGCATTAAATAGAAAAAAACCCTCTATCTTCATAATGCTAAAATTATTTCATTAAAAGAAATATTATTGAATCCCCTATATATGCCAAACTCTTTTCTACTAAATAGATATGTCTGATTTGAATTAATAAAGTACTGCCTTTGATATTTATTAGAATAGTTAGCTACTCTTGTCTTTATGAGCATCATATTAATCTCTAGTCCTCAAATCAAAAGCCAGTTAACTTTCATGCTATAAACAACTCAACACTAGAATTTTCTTCTTTTCCCACACTTGACTTCTACATTATAAGGCAGCAGAATCTAAGACTGAAAATTCTGAATAGAAGCTTATGGAATGCTCCCTGGAGAGAGAACAGTTTCTTACATTTAGCAGCATCTGTGTTGTTTTAATTTGTAACAGGCCATTCACAGCAACTTTGTAATCATTTCCTTAAAATTTAAATAACTTACAGTTTTATATCTATTTTAATTCCATTTAACTCATGGAGGATGGAGTGGGGGGGGAAACTAATTACTTCATGTAGTTTATACTAACAAAAATTACTGACTTTTATTTCCTTTAATACTCCTAGAGAGTATATTAAAAGCACGCACTTAAGACAAGTTACAACATTCCAACTATATCTCTACAGACTGATATCATTCATCACTTAACTTATTCCATTATCTTCCTTCTTAAAATTAAAAAAAAGCAAATAAATAGGCAAACATAAACCACTTGGACATACCTCCTTTTTTATTTTATTTTATTTTATTTTATTTTATTATTTATTGTTCATTCCTTTCCCTTATATTTTTACCTTCTTGAGAGAAGTGTTTATTTTTAAGATATTCACTGTCTCTATTCTCAACTAAATAAAATCAATTTACTTGTAATATTTAAAAAAAATCAGTTTGATTGGAGGCAGGTGTTAAGAACCCTGTGATATCCTGGTTGTGGAATACTATACTTCCACTGTTCTTGGATCTCGTAATTCTGGAGTGGTGTACACAAACTCTCTCATTTTCATAACTTTTCTTTGCCGTCTACGACACCAATCTTTTTAACTCTTCTCTCGCTCCTCCCACCCCCACCTAACCCGCCCCATTTGTTTTCTCTTCCTGCAAGGGTAAATGCTGGAGTATGAAAGAATTTTGTTGCAAATATGTACATAAAGTTCACAAATGTCTCTTTCTCTCGAAAACTGTTAATTTAAGGATTTTATTCATGGTACCAGTTCTATTTTGTTTTTTATGTTGTCCCATTTCTTGCTCTCTACTCAAGATATCTTCAGTCTTCATTCTTTTCCTACTTCCTCCTTTGTGTTTTTCTCCATCTCTCTTTACTCTTATATACATCCTAGCAAATCTCACTTCAGTGACTTCAGCTACCAACTATATTTTGAATATTTCCGTATTACTATCATGAAATCTAAATTATCTCTTGACCTCTATATCACCTGCTCTATATCTTGAAATTAACAAACTTAAAGCAGATATTACACACTCTCTCTCCATCTATATTCTTTTTTTTATGAAGATTTGTGTATTTATTCGAGGGGGGAGGGACAGTAGGAGAGAGAGAGAGAGTCTTAAGCAGACTCTGGGCTGTAGGGCTTGATCTCATAACCCTGAGATAACGACCTGAGCAAAACCAAGAGTCGGAAGCTTAACCGATTTTGCCACCCAGGTGCCCCTCTCTCCATATATATTCTCCATTTTCTATTCAGAGAATGAAGTTGATATCATCCAAGGGACCAAAGACAGAAGATGAGGAATCATTTCCATCTCCCTAATTCCTAAATGCCTATGGTCGTATAAGTCATGCCTCAAGTATAATGCCCAATTTCCCCATTTCTTCACAACTGTGGGATGCTCCTTCAATGCAGAACCATCAAAGAAATGAATGATGAACTCATTCTATGGAGTCCAGAGAGCCTGATGTACAATAGAGTAATCCAATGCCATGTATTAGCTTTAGCCATGTATAGGCTGTGAGTGCAGGGGAAATGTCATTTCTTAAAGTGTCATACAATAAAATTGTAGTATATTGAATAAAATTGCAATCTAACACAAAGATGATATAAAAAGGAGATTTAAAAATGATGTGAAACAAAAGGTGTCCAAAAAACGAAAATACAGGAAAAAAAGTGAGTATCAGAATGCGCAAGAGGTAATGAGTCTAAAAAGGAAATCATGTGGAACAGTTTTTCTTACGTGAGGAAACTAAAATTTTACATCATGGAAATAAATTTTTATTTTATTTTAATTATGTTGTGTTAATCACCATACATTACATCATTAGTTTTTGATGTAGTGTTCCATGATTCATTGTTTGTGCACAACACCCAGTGCTCCACGCAGAACGTGCCCTCTTTAATACCCATCACCAGGCTAACCCATCCCCCACCCCCCTCCCCTCTAGAACCCTCAGTTTGTTTCTCAGAGTCCATAGTCTCTCATGGTTCGTCTCCCCCTCCGATTTCCACCCCCTTCATTCTTCCCTTCCTGCTATCCTTTTTTCTTTTTTTAACATATAATGTACTATTTGTTTCAGAGGTACAGGTCTGTGATTCAACAGTCTTACACAATTCACAGCACTCACCATAGCACATACCCTCTCCACTGTCTATCACCCAGCCACCCCATCCCTGCCACCCCCCACCACTCGAGCAACACTCAGTTTGTTTCCTGAGATTAAGAATTCCTCATATCAGTGAGGTCATATGATACCTGTCTTTCTCTGACTGACTTATTTCGCTCAGCATAATACCCTCCAGTTCCACCCAAGATGTTGCAAATGGCAAGATTTCATTCCTTTTGATGGTTGCATAATATTCCATTGTATATACATACCACATCTTCTTTATCCATTCATCTGTAGAGGGTATCTTGGCTCTTTCCATAGTTTGGCTATTGTGGACATTGCTGCTATAAACATCGGGGTGCACATACCCCTTCGGATCCCTACATTTGTATCTTTGTGGTAAATACCCAGTAGTGCAATTGCTGGGTTGTAGGGTAGCTCTATTTTCAACTTTTTGAGGAACCTCCATACTGTTTTCCAGAGTGGCTGCACCAGCTTGCATTCCCACCAACAGTGTAGGAGGGTTTAAAAGGACATGTATGGCCACCTAGGAACAGAATGTTAATCTGTATCTCCTTAACTTCCTCCTTGGATTTTTGCAGCCGGTTTCTGAGTGATAGCTTTTTTTCTTCTCTGCTTTATGTTGCTTTAGGAGTAACAGATGTAAAAGAAAACATTTTTATCTTACAGTTTTGTTTCAAAATCCATTGTATATTGTTCTTTTTTACTCAAAATAAATACTGATATCCCCTTTAGAGTAGTCCTTCATGATCTGGAAGCTATCAACCACTGAAATTCATCACCTGTCATATTTTCCACTTGGAACTTAACCTTAATTATATTAAAATAATTCCATCTCTCTAAAATGCCATACTTTTTCAAGTCACATTTCTTAGTATGTGTTTGATACTTCAGTCGTAGAGGGTCTCAACATATAATTCCTTCAAATAATACCTTATTTCTTTGGGGGGGGGAGATAAATAACCAAGGCAATATTTTACTGAAATACTTATCTGACTATATTTTAGTTGTGACTCTTTGTTTTGGTTACAAATGTAAACTTTTGGTTATTAATTATCTCTATTTTGAAGTATCAAAAACTACTCCCTATACACTACCTAGAAAACGGCAGGTACTCAGTAATTGTTTATTTCATTTCAACTGTAAGTGGAATTATAAACAAGTTATACAAGATATAATAAAATATCTATAATATAAAGACATGAGAATAATTGAAAAATTATAACTTGTCCTGCTATTTATATAGGCAGCAGTATAAAGAGCCAGGGCTATATATTTTCTCCATTTCTCAAACTCTTCATTCTTTAGAAAGAACTAAAATTAAGTTGTATCCTAAAGTTCCATAAATCAATAAATCACATTACATAAAAATAAAAATTAGCCTTAAATGGTCTTTTCTTTTTTTTATTTAAAGATTTTATTTATTTATTTGACAGAGAGAGACAGTGAGAGAGGGAACACAGGCAGGGGGAGTGGGAGAGGGAGAAGCAGGCTTCCCGCAGAGCAGGGAGCCCGATGCAGGACTAGATCCCAGGACTCTTGGATCGTGACCCGAGCCGAAGGCAGACGCTTAACGACTGAGCCACCCAGGCATCCCTTTAAATGTTATTTTAAAACTTTTTTTTTTTAAATCTCCATCTTACATGTCTATAGGTATTGCTAAGAGAAAGAACAAAAATGAAAAGGTTGAATCATTTCAATTAGCAATTTGGTTTTACATGGGAGGTACATGGAAGACAATTTCTTATATTCTGTACCCTGTGATTATCATCTGGCTAATGAGATCAGTCGCTCATTAGCTAATGAGATGTCAGTTGCTAATGAGATGTCAGTTGTTACCCTATCTTTCACTTACACTTTGTGTTTTGTTTTGGTTTTCTTTTTCTGACAGCATTTAGGTTTTGTTTTTAGTTTTTCAATTTTCTATCATATATGTAAGTATGAATTGCCTTTAAATTATTTATTGGTGTTAATCAGTGAATTTTTATTCATTAACTTCTGAATGTTCTCTCTCAAATTCCCTTTATTATGACTGGATCAGTATCTGTCTATCCACCTACCTACTTCCTACCCATCCACTCACCCACCCACCCTAGGCATTCTCATTCTAAACTCACCATATGTTTCTTTAAACTCACCATATGTTTCTTAACATCATATTCCCCATAAAAATATAAAAGTTTATTTATATCTTTATTAATATAGCTTTATAATATAGTTTATAATCAGAAAGTGTGTTGCTTCTAGTTTTGTTCCTTCTCTAAATTACTTTGGTTATGCAGGGTCTTTTGTGGTTCTATGCAAGTTTAGGATTGTTTTTTCTAGTTCTGTGAATAATGTCATTGGAATTTTGATAGAGAATGCATTAAATATATAGGTGGCTCTTTGTAGTATGGACATTTTAACAATATTAACTCTTCCAATTTATAAATATAGGATATCTTACCATTTATTTGTGTCTTTTTCAATTTATTTCTACAATGTCCTGTAGTTCTTTTTGGTTGTTTGTTTTATTTTTTAATATCATATAGTTTTGATTTATAGATCTTTCAGTCCCTTGGTTAAATGTTTCCTATCTCTTTGTTGGTCTTGTTTTTCTATTTTCTCCTTATTTCATTAAATTGTTTATCTGTTTTCTCATGTAGCTCTCTGAGCATCTTTAGAACAACTACTTGGAATTATTTGTTGTACAATTCTTACATCTCCATTTCCTTTGTGTTAGTTACTGTAAGTTTACTGTATTCTTTCGGTGAAATTAAGTTTCCCTGATTCTTTCTGATCCCTGTAGTCTTGCATAAGCATCTGCACATTTGAAGAAACAGTCTCCTCTTCCGGACTTTAGGGACTAACTTCAGTAAGGCAAGACCTCACCAACAGATGGGAGCATGCTGGAGTGTGTTGTGACCCCAGGTCTATTGGCACCCGGCACCAAGTTCAGGAGTGTATAGCAGCTTTATATCCTGGGGGGATGTGAAGTCTTGTTGGCACAGGCCACTGGAGTCTACAACATTAACAACTGTGTGGTCCTTGCAAATGCTGCAGAGGGTCCACAGTGGCTGCAATGCTGTTGGATTCCTCAGCTGTACCCCAAGGTTCAGCAGCTAGGGACCAGGGCAGGTAGTGGTGGTGGTCAGGGCAGGAGGCGTGTACAAACTTGGCTGTGGGGACCAGTAGTAGGTGCCTGTGTAGTGGCAGGATCAGTTTCAGACATACATGTGGTGGTAGGGGTCAGGGACAGAGAGAGTGAGCCAACTGTGTGTGCAATGGCATCTACCAAGGCCTTGGCTGGTGCTATGCAGTACCATAGCTGCATAATGACTCCACACACGTGCGTATGGCAGAAGATGGTGAAGAGATTTAGCCCAGTGGTATGCAAGTACATAGCTGGATGGTTAGCCCCAAGGGCACCCCCAGTGTTGGGGGCCAGTCGCAATCATCTAGGCTGATGCCTTGCACTCACACAGCCACAGAACCCTGAGATGGCTGCTGGTACAGATCCTAGATAGCAGAGGGCAGCAGAGTGGTTGAGGGAGTGGGCAGGGACTCAGATGGCTTGCATCAGCAAACACGAATACCCATGGGGTAAAATCCAGAGGAATCTTCAAGGGGTCAGTAGCAGCTTTGCTGGCCATTGGTTCTTAAGTAGTGAAAGCTGCTGGGCCCTTTGATGAGGTCACTGGGAATCAAGGTTTGTTAAATTCTATGTAGCTGGTACTGGTAGTCACTGCTTTTCTTTCTTGTACCTAGCCACTTCCATTATGTCTCACATTTGCTGGGCTTTGGGCAGGGTAAAACTGAAGCAGGTTCTTTGTGCTATGCCCTGAAAGTCCAGGAAGCTGGTCATTCACCCCATTCTTCATTTCCTAGTGAGGGTCACTCTTTCTAGCTGGAGAGATCCTTCGTGGATCTAGGCCAGAGAAGTCTGGCCTAGCGGATGGGATGATGTAGGCAACCCATCTTTTTTGAATGGTTATTCTAAGGTTTTTTATTCCACTGTGTTGCTAAAGTTTCTTAAGTGATTCCTAAGCTTTCTCAGGGCCATTTGCTTTTTGTGGATAGCTACTTAATTTTTTATCTTTGCTGGGGGACAGAAGCTGGGGTCTCCTACTTCATCTTGGTGATGTCATTCCTCTAAAATAGTTTGAAGGTTTTTTTTTTTTTTTATTAATTTGACAGAGAGAGACACAGCGGAGAGAAGGAACACAAGCAGGGGGAGTGGGAGAGGAAGAAGCAGGCCTCCCGCGGAGCGGCGAGCCCGATGTGGGGCTCGATCCCAGGACCCTGGGATCATGACCTGAGCTGAAGGCAGACGCTTAAGGACTGAGCCACCCAGGCGCCCCAGTTTGAAGGTTTTTGACAGTAAAATTTACTTCCGTGTTAAACCTATATACTTAGAGGTTAAAGTTTATTTTTCATCCGTATTTATTATGTGGATAAAGCTCTTTGGCATCCCTAGTTTATCTTGGATGTCCCTTGACCTTTGTTGCCTCAGGTAAGCCTTCGTCTTTATTTCTATCTCCAGTGTCCTTTGAAATACTTGAAGCAAAAGTCCATCAGGGTTCAAAACATAATGTTAGATCATGAACCGGCTTTAGTATTTATCTGTCTTCATGTCTTTCAGCTTCTACTTTGTTTTTGGCCTCTGAGGACTTGCTACTTTTTGTCAGTTCTGCATTAAATTTGAAATACTATTTAAAATATTTTATTCTACGTATTTTAGTCGGCTTCGATGGGAGGTTTTTCAGTGTCTTTAATCCATAATACTACTAGAAAGAGACATTTTATATCATCATTCATGCTCTTAATCACTTAATAGTTTCTGGCTCTGAAACTACAACACTGATTTCCCAAATCTGTTTTTCAGAATCCTTTAGCCAAGTTCCTTTTTCACAATGTCTCTAATTAGAATAATTTGAATAGATTATCTGTCCTTAATTCTCTCCACAGATAAAACATGTACATTTTCCCCTGAAATCAATCTGTGGTTATGTATTAAAAATATGAATACTTCATTGTATAATGATACCTAATTTCCTTCTCTTGTTTATTACAACAGTTATGACATATGCTCATACATTTGACTGGAAATCTGTTTCCTGTAGACCATCTCTTCCCAATTTCTTGAGGTGTAGTGCTTTCCTTTGGCACTGCTGTATTTTAAACCACATGGGAGGAGATGACTAAATCCCAAACCAGGTGACCTCTGCATCAAGCAATAGGACCCATGTGTCACAAACTAAGTAATTAAAATTCTCTTTTGGCAATTTGTATTTTAAATAGTCACACATAGAGTCAAAAAACTTTTGAAGCAGAGTCATTGAGGTCTGTGCCCTAAAATAAGACCCCAGAGGTGCCACAGTCACATGCCATTATTGAGCCACTTTTAGTTATGTTAGCAAAACAGTAAACTTTACTTAATTTTTTAAGTCAATTTATTCAAAAGAACTCTGATATTGAAGGGCACCTCATTCTAGAATGGCTCAAATTTTGAAAAAAAGAGACGAAGAGAGAAAGGAAGGAAGAAAAGGCAGCAGGCAGTCATTTATTGACTCATATCCATGAAAAGTTGCAGCCATGGTTAGAGTCAGGGCCTCAAAATTATGGTGGTGTAACACATAATTTTCTCCTTCTCTTGGTAGTAACCGTATCGATGTTGACTTCATTGTCTAAGCATCTCTATAAGCAGTCATCAAGAAATGTGTCTACAGCTTCATTGTTCTGTCATGACCTAAATTTCAGATAGACAGATGTATCTCTGCAATTAATACCAAAAAAGATCCTGGAAAGATGTCATTAAAGAAAATAATTTGTACCCTAGAGCAAGGGTGAGGAGAGGCTCTGACAAAGTCTAGGTTATGAGACTACCTGAGGAATGTAGTAGGTGAGATGAACATCACTCAAAATCACATGGGCCAATACAGTATAAGTAGTGGTTTTACAAAAAAAATAAAATAAGATAAAAACAGAGAAGGAGGCAAACCATAACTCTTAACTATAGTAAACAAACTGAGGGTTGCTGCAGTAGAGGTGGAAGGGGATGGAGTAACCGGGTGTTGGGCATTTAGGAGGGCACTTGATGTAATGAGCACTGGGTATTATATGTAACCGATGAATCACTAAATTCTACCCCAAAACTAATAATACACTATATTTTAACTAAATTGAATTTAAATAAAAATTGTTTAAAAAATCGAATTCAGATGGAAAGAGAAACAATACAGTGTCAGCCAAACAATACAATGGCCATAATAGTAAACAAACAAAAACAAAACAAAAACTTCATATTCATTTGTATTTTTTCTGAAATGCATCCTTGTGAATATGTACACCACACTTTATCTCTAATTATATTTAACCACTAATTATTAAGTCCTTAATAATAAGGACTTAAAGTCCAAAATATGTTACATTCTTATTTACGCACACATGCTTTTTCTCAAGAGATTATCTGCCAATGAGGAAGCATCATGAAATTTTGTCATTAGTTAAAAAGAAGACATAAGATAGTAACCAGTTGAATAGATCAACTGGAACATATAATTTAAGTATACAACACAATTCAATTTAGGAGCGTGCTTTTATCCTTGTATCTAGAGGATAGTATGTTTTAATCAACAAACCTGGCATTGACTATTGTGAATTAATATGTTTGAAAAGAATGTTGCTATGTGCAGTGCATGCAATTGATAATTTTTTTCAATGACTTGTTTAAAATTATTTGTTGTGTTCAATTTTCAGTATGAAAAATTTGAATCAATCTATTTTCTTGTATTAATTATTAACTGAAAAACTCTGTCTTGAATCATGTCTGGCCACATCTATACCTATATCTCTCTCTCTATCTTTATCTCTGTATCTATCTATCTACCTACCTATCATCTGTATCATTACCTACCTAACTTTCCCTGTATAATCAGAGTGGGAATTAATATGTAGATGAAAGTATGTGTGTTTTGGAAACAGATGGGCTTATCTTTGAAGACTGAATCATCATTTAGAATTGTATCATGTTGGGCAGGAAATGTAACCATGGCTCAGTTTCTTCATCTGTAAAATGAAAATCATAACACCTATCTCAGAGTTTTCAGAATTGGATAGAATATTTAAAATACCTAAATTATTAAAATTTATTTCTTTTCTTTAACTCATTATTAAATCCTTGCCCGTTATTTTCACACATAAATGCTCAACAGTACAAAGTTCAACTGCAAAAGATTGCTCATCATTACCTCTAATTTCTGGTCTCTATGACTTAGATCAAGATAGTAACTCACAGAGAGTACAGAGAAAACTCTTGTTCCTCCTCCAAGGGACAGCTTAAAAGTGTTTATGTAACATTTTCATTACTACCCTTCAAAAATTGAATTAATCACTTCCCCTTTGTCCTCCATAACCATCTTTGAGCACTTATCACATTCTTGTGTGTATTATAATTATGCTTAGAAATCTCTGCCTCGTTCAGCATATCAAATCACTAGAAGAACAAGAGCTATAGGAAATAACTAGGGAACCCACATTCTTATTTATGAGCTTTAACTATAATTTTAGATCTGTGTCCTCTCATAAAATCATTCAATAAAAAAGAGTAATTTTTTTTTATCATTCTCAATATGCGACAGAAAAACTTTTAGTACTGTGCTGAGTATACAGAGAATGCTCAATAAAGTGAGTTACTATTTACTGGTCAGTAGAGCCTATGGGAGGTAGCATAGCTTAATATTTAGGAGATGAGACTCTGGAATCTAGATATGAATCTCAATTTCTCCATTTTCTGTAAGTGTGGAGTTGCCTCACATTTAAAAGGAGATAATAATACCATCTACTTCATACGGTTATCACGAAAATCCGATGAGTAATTTATTCAATAATTGCAATGACATTAGAAGAAAACCTGAAACATAGTAAACCCATAGTAAATATGGAATACCTAAGAGTTAAGCTTACACAATGGAATATTATGCAGCCATCAAAAGGAATGAGATCTTGCCATTTGCAATGACGTGGATGGAACTGGAGGGTGTTATGCTTAGTGAAATAAGCCAATCAGAGAAAGACATGTAGCATATGACCTCACTGATATGAGGAATTCTTAATCTCAGGAACAAACTGAGTGTTACTGGAGTGGTTGGGGGTGGGAGGGATGGGGTGGCTGGATGATAGACATTGGGGAGGGTATGTGCTACGGTGAGCGCTGTGAATTGTGCAAGACTGTTGAATCACAGATCTGTACTCCTGAAACAAATAACGCAACATATTTTAAGAAAAATGAAAAAGAAGAAGATAGCAGGAGAGGAAGAATGAAGGGGAGTAAGTCAGAGGGGGAGACGAACCATGAGAGATGATGGACTCTGAAAAACAAACTGAGGGTTCTAGAGGGGAGGAGGGTAGGGGGATGGGTTAGCCTGGTGATGGGTATTAAAGAGGGCACATTCTGCATGGAGCACTGGGTGTTATGACAAACAATGAATCATGGAACACTACACCAAAACAAATGATGTAATATATGGTGATTAACATAACAATAAAAAATTAAAAAAAAAGCTTCTGGAATCAAATTGCTTATTTGAGGTGGTGCTCTACCTTCTCTATCTGGGTAAAATTGTGGCAGTTATTTAGCCTCTCTAAACCATTCTTTTTTTCATCTACAATATGTGAATGCTATGCTGTATTTAACTGGGAGTATCAATTGAGATGTTGCTTGTGCAGGGTCCATAGAAAAGCGAGCCCTGAATACATAAGAGTTACTACCATCATTTGCCATTTAAAATACTTCTTAACTGCTCCATATTATTTATTTTTGCCACTGGACCCTTGGAGAAGACACTCTATATCATTGTGCTCTATCTTCTAGCTAATAGAGTATGACATAAATTCTAAGAAATCAGATCTCTTTTGGGTTTCTAACTATTAATATCTGAAATTTAGCTAGTCAAAGGCATATTTTCATAATTACCTCTGTCCAATGTAATTAAGGTAAGGCACTTTAGGCTAAACAAATTCCTAGAAGAGGCACTATTTTCTCACCATTAGTCACCAGAAAACAGGCGATGTATAATCCTTAAGTACAATCAACACTCTAACACCTTAAGGGTAAGTGTATGGGAGCGGCAAGTTCCCCTTTCAGTTATGTCAGATTAATGTCTAGGAAAGAAGTAAAAAATAAAAATATAATTTTGACATATCAAAATTAAATTCTTAAATTAATCTGTACTAATGCTGGCAGTTAAACAGAGTTCAGTTGCCAATCAAGATTCACAGAACCCAAGAGAACGTTGTTTACAAACATGCAGTTTATTGCAGAAAAAAACCATGAAATAGTAGTGTTAATGAAAGCACATGAATCACAACCAATGGCTGCCTCATAATGAGAAGTTTGAACTGACCTGGTGTGATTCTCAATTGGCTTATCTCTGTAAAGATTGGACAGATGTTTTCTCTCTCAAACCAAGAATCACTGACATGGGCATGTAACATCCTGGAACCAGGACAAGACTCTTTGTACCCTGATGGCCACGTGGCATATTGTTTTTATGTAACCAGCGCCAAAAGCAAAGCCTTCTGGGAATCTTACAAGGACCAGGTGCAACTCATGAATCTCACTGTTTATCAATAAACAATGCTGATAAATTGGTTCAAATTACCCCAAATTCTTTGGCAACTTGGCTAAAAGGCAGTATCATTAACCAGTCTATTTGGAGAAAAATATTTTAGTATAATAAAGGGCAAAGGAAAAATAGTATAATAAAAGTTCAGGAAAATCAATTGGAAGATAATCAAAACTCAGTAGACAAATGGGATGTGTAGTGCATACATATTTGGAAAAGAATAAACACAGCAAGAGAGTATTCAAATTCACAAAAGTTAAATAAATTAACACAACATCAATTTTACTCTCTTATTAATTTTTATCACCTTTTAAAAAATAAAGTTTACAAATATTAATATGATCAGCAAGAATTAAATGGAACAGGCACTCTCATACCCTGCTGATGGGATTACAAATTGGTATGAGTCAATTAGCCTAAATTTAGTAACCGGATATCCCCCCATTAGCTGTATGGCTCAAACATCTGTCTAGAATGGAAATTAGGACTTTAAGTTATGCTGTTCTATAATTTTAAAGGTTTTTACTATCTCTTTGAACATGTCAAATATAAGTTTAAAAAATCTTCTAGATAGATTTATCGTCTTTCATTTGGTAAAGTGCATATGAATGATATGTATATTTTAGGGTTTCCTCTTATGTAAGACCTCTCTCATACAAAACGTTTACCCCTCTAGGGCCTCATCATATATATTCAACAAATGGCATATTGATATCATCTAAGACATTCACTTGTGTTAACTTTATATTTAAGTTTAGTACCTATTTGAGGGAAACTGTAATATTTGTATTTCAAATCAGGAGACTCATATTCTCATATTGGTTTTGTCCCAAGCTTGTTATATATTATAACTGACTCTTCCAGTCACTTCACTAGTGAATTCAAAATTCTTTTGCAATTCCCAAACTCTGATCCTTCTTCCTTCCTCTTTCTCGCCACCTCCCCTGCTTCCCTGAGAAAACAGAATCCTCACAATAGAAAACACCTTAGCTTTCTCAGTCCGCACCTATGTGTACCTGCACAGTTCTCTACTTCTTGGTGGCTGGCTCTCAGGCAGGTCCTGTGACCTTCTGGGGGATTTATAACCATTGAGTCTCCCTGATCTCTCATACACATTCCTAATTTCCCATTTAAATCTTATCTTCCCTTTACTATTTACATACCTAAAAATCAAACAGAAGTTTCCTCTTTACTTTTCTCTTTGAATAGTCTACCACCCTGCCATTTCATAGTAAAACTCTTTGAAAAATATTCCTATTTATTACCTATTATTACGGAATAAAAACAGTGAAAGACACTTGTTAAGAACATGGTAAAGAAGACTTTATTCAAGGTGGTAGGCATGATGGGAATAGGTATAGGGAACACTGCCATGAATTTTCGCAGTGTGGGGGAAAGATTGGGCTTAACTCTGAGGACAGTGTGGGCAAGTGTAAATTTGTAGCCAAAGAACAGGGTGGAGGGGTTCAGTAGATGGAAAATTACTAAGAGAAAACATCAGGGGTTGGGGCAACTTTGGCTAAATAGACCTAAAAACATTCTTGCTAAAGACAGGCCAGGGTGGTCAGATATTACCTGGAGGATAATGGAACCTGATCAGATATCAAGGGGGAGCATTCCAGCTAAACTGACTTAGCAAGAATTCTTGCTAAAACTGAATTTTAAGAGGTAGTGCACAGATGCCAGGAAGAAGATTCAGGAGCCTGAGTAAAGTTTTGTCAAGCAAAGGATTTTGTCATTACCTCCTTATGGTCACCTTATAAGAACTCCCTTAATAACTTCCATCTACAGTTTGCTCCATCAAGCTACAGAAATCACTCTTTATAATGACAAAAATGACCTACATGTATGCAAATCTAACATAAACAATGGACATTTTTTACTTCTTATTCATTTTATTTTCTCTTTGTTGAAAGACTTTCCTCCCTTTATCCTTTTTGGATTTTCTGTCTGGAAACTCTTTCTGTGCCTCACAGTACTATTTTTATTCTTTTATTTTTATCCTTCCTATTATTAGAGTTATTCAAAGCTCAACTCTATGTCAATTTCCTTAATATATTTCATTCTCTGTGGCTACAATTACATTCTATGTGCAAATGTGTATCATACACTTGTATTTCTAGATTACTTCTCTCCTTTAATACTCCCTGGTACATAATAATCGTTATATTAGAATTTTCTAGTATTGTTGATACCTGATTACTTTTAAGAGGCTCTCCTGAGTGCCAGGCCAACAGAAGCAGTGAGAGACATTGGAAAAAGCTCTATAAGAACAGATCAAAGAACAGAGGGTTTTTTTTTTTTCTACTTCAGAATAATTATGTTAACTTACACAAGTAATTCAGCTTCTACTGACCTTATCTGTTCCCTTATCTATATGCAAATGCAGGATCTGCATTATTAAATAATCTTTAGGGTCCCTCCAACTCTGAAGTTTTATTATTCAATTTCAGCTTGGCTGGCTCAATGATCTTGATATTGATACTGGTAAGTCACAAGTAACCTTTTATTATAAAATGTTATAATGCGTGATGTTTATATGAATAAAAGGAAATGCATTTATGGCTCATGAGGTAGTTTATAATAGCATTTATGATCCTAAAGGTATACTTAGACATGGACTTGTTAATAAGACATTGTAGAAGAAAGAAGTTTAGAAAGATAAAGGAAAAAGCCAGTGAATTAGGATAAAGAAATTAAACAAATAAAAATATACACAAAACTAAGGCCCAGTATAATAGAAAACAAAATATAGAGCTAGGGGCCATAAAACAGAGAGAAGATGAAAATACTAGGAACAAGGTAGGAAGAAGTTCACTCACACGAGTGAAGAAGGGATGCAGAGAAAGATCCTTCGCTTGTGTGTGCCTATGCCAGAAGTAAGGGCTAAGCATCCTAAAAAGACAATTGATAATAAAGTTTCTCACTTCACAGTATACTCTAAAATAGTTCTGAAACACTACAAAATGAAATCTCCCGGTTGATTCCAAAAGGAGAAAAGAATACTCTTTAACCACTCTTTAACACCAGTACCTTCCAAGTCATTGTTCCATGCCCTGAATTTTTTTTCTCCAGGCCCTTTAATCAAGATTTTCTATACCAAACTCCATCTAAAAATAAGACATATAACTGCTTCCATGCATATATAACTATCCATTCAATTTACAACCTAAACAACAAACCGAAAAGATCACTGAATTTAATAAATGAGTCGCCATCATTTTTATAATACTGAATAATGAAGATGCAGTACACTAAACGGAGCGATGTAAGTAGACAAATTTGGAACTAAAATTCTAGTTCAAAATACTCATTTCTTTCATTAATTCATTAATAGTTGTGTTGGATAAACAAATGTGCTAGTCATTAAGATTACAAATATGGGAATTATATAGTTTTGCCCTCAAAAAGTAGGGTTTAGTACAGAACATCAATGTGAAACAAGCTATTACATTGTGATACATGGAGAATGTACACAAGAAAAACAGACTCAGTAGGGATAGGCAGGGAGAGATAGGAGGTCCCTGACTAGGCTCTGAGGATATTTCACGTATGCAGACACTGAGACCAAACAAAGACCGAGATCAGGAAAATTTAGACCACCCTATCCCAACTACTAGGGTGGAAATGTTTATTCTAATAATTACATTGTAACCACAGAAAATAAAATAACCACAAAAATTGATCAGGCCTCAGAGGAAAAGTTCACTGTAAAGATTAACCAAATTTAGCAGTACATATCTATAGGTCATAGATGTCACAGAAACAAAAACTCTCATACAACGTGTAAGTGTCATGTCTAGTTCTAGGCCACTGACCTAACCGCCTAACCACTGGAAAGTTTCCTGGTAAAGTCCTAATAAAAGGCCAGAGATGAAAAGCCTTCATTGGCAGCCCGATCGGGACCCCTCTCACTCCTGAGAGCTTTTTCTTGTATCCTTGCTTAATAAAACTCTATTGCTTTGCTCACTCTCTTTGTCCACGAAATTCATTCTTTGACTCCATGAGACAAGAACGTTGCTCTCCTGCTGCAAGAACACAATGTTTCAAGAGATTTAACAAAGGAAATGTGACCTTAGGAATCATTCTTCCAAATCAGGTGGATGGATGTAAAGTGAAAGAGATTGTGAGATTGTGGTGAACGTTTTAGGAAAAAGGAATAGTGGTTGTTGAGAGATCGAGCTATGACTGCGTAGGATATTCTTGAAATAGTAAAGTAAGTTTGAATACTAGTTTCCCAGTGCTGCAAAACAAATTACTACAAATTTAATACTTAAAACAACAATAATTTATTGTCTCTCTGATTTTCTGCACCAGGAGTCTGGCACAAACAGATAGGCTTCTGACCTTCCTTACTTTCCTGGCAGAATTCAGCTGTTTCCTGTTTTAAGACTCAAAGTCCTATTTTCTTGCTGGCTGTTGGTCAGGAATCACTCGTGGCTGCTAGACACAGCTCTCACATCCTTGCTTCCTGGCCCTTCCAGTGCTCAGATGAGGTCAGGAACACCAGGGCAATTTTCTTTATTAACTCAAAGTCAATGATAAATAACCTAATCACAGGACTGATATTGCTTCTTCACAGATGCTGCCTGCCTGTACAAGACATTCACACCAGGTAACCTGAATCTTGGAGACCATCTTGGAATTCCTGCTACCATAGACTGGATTTTAAGAAGTAAAGTAATAGGATAATAGTGGTGAGTAGCAACAGAATGATTGTTTTTAATACTCACTTGATGATTTTAGGCACTTTTGTGATGATATTCAATGCCATAATAAAAATCTTGGGTATTATTTTGTGGGTAATATGGAAATTCTCTAGAATATTTAAAAATAAAGTGATATTATAAAGATGCATTTTACAAAGATAGCTTTGGTGGTTTAGAGGAGGCTGCACTGAATTTAGGCAGAAGTAGAAAGAGACAAACCAGAATTAATGATGGTTATAATAATCTACGTTAGGGCTTCTCACCAGGTGAAATATTTCCCAGAAATGATATTTGGGATATCTGCAGTAATATATTTGATTGTCAAATGGTTGGATGGTGCTAGTGGGAAACTTCCGAATGCAAAAAATGACCATCCTAGATCACAGATTACGATCCTGAGCCCCAGACAACTTTGAACGTACCATAGGGAATTCATGTGATCAAAAATTTGTTTGACAGGTGCATGGGTAACTCAGTTGGTTAAGCGTCCGACTCTTGATTTAGGCTCAGGTCACGATGTCAGGGTCGTGGGATAAAGCCCTACATCAGGCTCCACATTCAGCTGGGAGTCTGCTTGAGGATTTTCTCCCTCCCTCTGCCCCTCCCCCGCTCTCTCTCTCTCTCTAATAAATAAATAAATCTTTTAAAAAAGTTATTTGAAATTGAGTCTATATGATACTTTGATTTATGAAAACTATAAAATATATTTTTACATTATTTTAATATACGCTAACATTTTCAGAAAAGCAAGCCATTTGTATAGAATGAGAAACATGCATTTTATTTTGTTTGCAACTGTATAAGTGGTACATAATTTTCAAAATTATGTCAGCAATGGCAACACTGCTCATGATATTTCAGTTGCCAATTCAACATCAATGGCAACACTGCTCATGATATTTCAGTTGTAATAGTCTGTCACTGCTTGTGGTTCATCACTGTGTTGTTCTTCAGCACTTATGTACTAAAAATGCATCATTTTATTGTAAGTTCATTTCCTTTTGTTTATGTTAGTGTTAGTCTATTACATTAGTATTTTTAAATTGTTTTATAGGTTACAAAAAATTTTGTTCAGAAGCGTAAAGCAAATATCAAAAACTTGTTATAAAAATGGAGTTTCAGTCTGACAGAGCCAAGAATCACTGATTTAGCTTACAGCAAACACTTGAAATGGGGCAATAGTGGTATGAATGCAAAAGAAAGACTTTGAGTTAAGCAGAGACAGTTCAACTTACTGATTTTTAGGTTGAGCAGTGAAGGACTATAGGGGATGTTGTGAAAGCCCACCCATAAATCCATGGCCTGTATCTAATAAGTCACATTCAGCTACTATAAATATTTCCTATACATTCAGTTAATGCCTGTCTCTTAGCTTCTCTGTCTGGGGAATTTCTCTAGTCTGTAAGAAAGTCAGTCCAAATTAAATAAGATTTGATGTAAAAATAGTCAAGCTTTCTCAACCCTCAGTGGGACACTTCTGAGATACATCCAATCCACTGTAAAGAGTCCTCAGTTGTCCACAGTGTAACCCGCTCCATAGTTCAGGCTTTACTAGATTTTTTTCCCATCACTGTATAATTGTCCTATTCCCCACTCCTGCTCTCTAGGATTATTTCCAAATAAAATTCCTCCACCAAACTTCCCGCCCCGCCCCCCCCGGTCTGTTTGGGATAGGAGTGGGGGTGGAGACCCAGGCTAAGGCAAATAAAAATCATATATAAAAGAACTTTAAAACTTTGTAATCCTGTTCATCTGCCTCAACAACCTTTTCCTCAGTAACTTGCATGGCTTGTTCCCTCTCCCGTTTAAGCTTTTGCTCAAATATCACTTTATTGATGAGTATTTCCTGACTACCCTATTTAAATGCTATCTTACTAAGTATTACTAAATGGTTCAAATTATTTTGCCTTAAAATATATATGGATGAAATTTGCTATAAGAAATTGATTAACACAAATATGAGGCTAAGAAGTCCCAAGGTCTTGGCAGGCTAGAGAGCCAAGAGAACCAACAATATAATTCCAGGGCAAGTCTGAAGTCTTGAGAACAGAAAAGCTAGTTCTAGTACAAGTCTGAGTCCAAAAGCAGGAGAAGACTGATGATCTAGCTTTAAGACAATTGGGCAGAGAAAGAATTCTCCCTCAGGCTTGTTGCTATATTCAAGTCTTCAAAACATTGGACAAGGCCCACTCACTTTGGAAAGGCAATCTGCTACATTCAGTCTACATATTCAAATGAAACATCCCCAGAGGCACCCCCAGAATAATGTTTAATCAATTATTTGGGCATCCATGGCCCAGTCAAGCTGACATATAAAATTGACCACCATAAGTCCACCTCTTGTCAACTTCACACCCATATGTACCTCATTAAATCATACATCATTTCCAAATAAATACAATAACAAAGTCATAATTTTGCCTAATGTGATACAACTGTCCTACATATAACCAAAAACACACTAACCTCTTCCTCAGAAGAGAAGGTAAAGTCCTAGAGTGATGCTTACACTTTTTCTTGCTATCTGATAACTTAAATACTAATAATTAAAATAATAATACTGAAATATTATGACAAAGTCAATACATGTTATGTTATAGGATATGTGATAAGAGAGAAAAGAAAATGAAGATATTATGATAAATATCTATACACACATAAACATACTCATAATAAAATTAGAAGAAAGAAGTGTTCTCGACAACTACAGCCTTTGCTTCTGTAATTGGCCACCTGGTATTTTTAACTACATTCTTCCCATCCTGTATTCCCTTTTCCACCAGTAAACATCTCAACTACTTGTCTTTCTTTACCTGATGATGTGACCCAACCATCATTCTTGAAGAGTCTGAGCCATTAGTAGTCCTGCCTGGATTGGGCCATTAGAGTTTTACATTGACCTTAATTATGGGGTATGGTAATACCTTATTGCTGATTTCAAGTTAATAGCCTACCTTTACAACTTAAGGAATTAGAAAAAGAACAACTAACCCAGAACTAGTAAAAGGAAAGGATTAATAAAGATTAGAGATAAATGAAATAGAGACTAGGAAAACATTGATTTTCACTAGAAAATCAATGAAACCAAAGGTTGATTTTCAAAAACAAATCAAGAGTTGACAAATCTTTAGTCAAAATGACTAAGAAAAAAGAGAAGGTTAAAATAACTAAGAATTAAAAATGGAAGTGGGGACATTTCTTACCCATTCTTCAGAAATAAAAAGGATTATAAGAAACTACTCTGAAAAAACTTGTATGCCAACTATCTTAGGCTGCTATGGCAAAATATTATAGACTGTGTGGCTTATAAGCAATAAGAAATTTATTTCTCACCATTCTGGAGGGTGGGATGTTTAAGATCAGGTGCCAGCTAATTCAGTGTCCGGTGAGGAATTATTTTCTGGTTCATAATCAGTCATATTTTTGCTGTGTCCTCACATGGTGGAAGGGACAAGGTACAAATTCCCTAAGTGAGGGCTCTGCCTTTATGAGTTAATCACCTCTTGGGGCCCCATCTCCAAATATTATCTCACAGTGAAATAGATTTCAACACATGAATTGTTGTGGGGGTTGGGGGGCATACATATTTACTCTATAGCACCAATATCTTGAATAACTTAGTTTAAATGGAAAATTCCTAGAAATAGGGAACCCTCCATGATTAAATCACAAAGAAATATAAAAAAATCTGAATAGACCTGTAATTAGTAAAGAGAATGAATAAGTAATCAGAAACCTCCCAACAACAACAACAAAAAGGCTTGAACCTGATGACTTCACTGGTGAATTCTACCAAATATTTAAAAAAAGAACTAACAATTCTCCAACTTTTCAAAAAAATTGAAGAGGACGAAACACTCCATAACTTATTTCATGAGGCCAGTATTACTCTGATATTAAAGCCAAAGAAACTTCCCCAAAAGAAAACTATAAATATCCCTTATAAACACTGATGCAAAAATCCTCAACAAATTACTAGCAAACTGAATTCAGCAGCATATAAAAATGCTTATACATATAACATGACCAACTGGAATTTATCTCTAGAATGCAAGGATGTTTCAGCATTTGAAAATCAATCAGTGTAATATGCTTCATGGACAGAATAAAGGGAAAAGAAACCAAATATGATTATCTCAAATGATGCAGAAAGAGCATTCAACAAAATTCAACACAATTTATGGTAAAAATACTCAACAAACTAGGAGAAGAAAATCACCTCAACATAATAGCAGCCATATGTGACAAGCCCACAGTAAATAGAGTATTCAATGATGAAAGACTGAAATCTCTCCTCTATGATCAGGAACAAGGCAAGGATGCCTACTTTCACCACTTCTATTCAACACTGTACTGGAAGTCCTAGCCAGAGTACTTAAGCAGGAAATTAAAAAGGAATCCAAATTGGAAAGGAGGAAGTAAAATTATGTTTGCAGAAGTTATGATTTTATATGTAGTAAACTCTATATAAAATTTCCACAAAAATTTCTAGAATAAACAATTTCAGCAAATAGTGGTAGGATACAAAGTCAACACACAAAAATCAGCTGAAATTTTATAGTCTAATAATGAACAATCTAAAAAGGAAATTAAGAAAACAATTCCATTTACAATGGCATCAAAAAATTATAAACTACTTAGGAATTAATTCAGTTAAGAAAAACTTGTAAACACTACAAAACATGGCTGAAAAAAATTAAAGACATAAATAAATGAAAACACATTCCATATTCAGAGATTGGAAGGCTTAATTTTATTAAGATGTCAATACTACTCAAAGCGATCTACAGATTTAGTGCAATCCCTATCAAAATTCCAATGAAGTATTTTGCAAAAATGGAAAATTCCATCCTAAATTCATATAAAAACTAAAGGGGCTATGAATAACAAAAACAATCTTGAAAAACAAGAGCAAAGCTTGAGGCTTCACACCTCCTGCTTTCAAACTATATTACAAAACTATAGAAATCAAACTGTATGGTATAGAAATAAAGACAGACCTATAGATCAATAGAAGAGAATAGTGAGGCCAGAAATAAACCCTCACAAATACAGTCTAATGATTTTCAACAAGGGTGCCAAGATCATTCAGTGAGGGAAAGGACAGTCTTTTCAACATATGACGATGGAAAAAGTGGATATCCATATACAAAAAAATGAAGTTAGACCCTTACCTAACATATTAAAAAAGAAAACAAAAAACCTCAAAATGAATAAAAGACCTAAACATAAAGTTAAAATTAAAAAACTCTTAGAAGAAAATATAAGGCAAAACATTTACTTTGGTTGGATTTGGTAGTGATACCAAAGACCCAGGCAACAAAAGAAAAAAAAATAGTAAAATTAGATTTCATGGAAAGTTAAAAAAAAAAAAAGTGTATCAAAGACACTATCAACTGAGCAAAAAGTAAACTCATAGAATGGGAGAAAATATTGGCAAATCATAATATCTTAATGACTTAATATCCAGAATATATAAGGAACTCCTAAAACTCAACAAAAAACCAAACAACCCAATTCAAAAATGGGCAAAGGATTTAAATAGACATAATCTGGAAAGATGATTTATGAATGGACAAATAAGCATATGAAAATATGCTTTGACATCACTAATCATTAGGGAAATGTAAATTAAAGCTATAATGATACCACCTTAGACCCATTAGGATGGCTATTATCAAAAAAACAATAATAAAACCCAGATAATAACAAGGGTTGGTACAATATAGAGAAATTGGATTCTTGTGCACTGTTGGTGGGAATGTAAAATAGCTTAGCTGCTATAAAAAAGAATACGGAGTTCCCCAGAAAAAAAATTAAAAATAAAATTACCATATGATTCAACATTTCCACTTCTGGGTATATACTCAAAAGAATAAAAAACAGGGTCTTAAAAAGATATACATATACCAATGTTTATAGCAGCATTATTCACAATAGCTAAAGCATGGAATCAAGCCAAGTATTCATGGACAGGTGAATGGATAAACAAAATAAAATGTATACATACAATGGAATATTGTTCAACCTTAAAAAAGAAGGCAATCCTGACATGTTACCACATGGATGAAACTTGAGAATATTATGTTAAATAATATCAGTTAATCACAAAGATAACATGGTATGATTACACTTATTTGAGGCATTTAGAATAGTCAAAATCATAGAGACAAAATATAGACTGGTTGTTGACAGAAGCTGAGGGGAAGGTGGGTTGGAAAGTTAATTTTTAGTGGGTATAGGGTTTCAGTTCTGCAAAGTGGAAGAGTTGAGTTAGATGGATGGTAGTGATGGTTGCACAATACTGATGGACTTAATGAGCTGAACTTAAAAATGGTGAAAATACTTAATTTTATGTTACTGTATTTTACCAATTTTATATTACTATATTTTACTACAATAAGAAAAAATGGGAAAACATTTAAAAAGGCTTATTGAGAGTAGGGTGGGAGCACTCTGGCTAGAAATGTAATTTGACTTAAAGTACAGAAAAACAGTTACTTTGCTGCTTCTGGTGCTTTTGAAACTTTGTTTTTTTGGTGAATTCCGCAAGTCTGTGGACTTCTAACTGTGGGGTGAATTTAAGATCCAGTTTGCTGCAAAGAGGCAAACTCGGTTGGTTTATGCTTGGTTATCCTTGTATCAAGTATAAATATTAATAGAATCCCTTTCTAAAATTATTTAAGGGCATGTATTGAATGGAGCACTGGGTGTTATATGTGAACAATGAATCATGGAACACTACATCAAAAACTAATGATGTAACGAATGGTGACTAACATAACATAATAAAATAAAATTTAAAAAATAAAAATAAAGTTATTTAATGATATGTTCACACTAAGTAATGGACTTTCTCCATCATTTAGAAGGAGAAACAAAGTTCTGCCTAATAATATATTGTTTACACTGAAGAGATTGTATGTAGATTTTGCTATATTTAGGAAAATTTATATTCTTTCATATGGATCCACAGATATATTCAACTTTATGTGTGTGAACATACACATACATCTGATTCACTAGGTCTTGAGCTTGATACTTGTATGTTAATACAAACCACATGTGATTCTGATATCGATCATCTGTTTTCAGAAAGGTAACTTAGATTGGCTCTGTTTCTGACTTCACCTGTATTTAGCAGGTGTAAGTATATGTGTATTTACGTGTTATTTTTGTAATCATGCCTTTTTTTAAAGATTTAATTGCTTATTTATTTGAGAGAGAGTGTGTGTGTGTGTGCGTGCATGCACGTGTGCACGTATGCACGAGTGGGGGGAGGGGCAGAGAGAGGGAGAGTGAATGGATCCCACAACCTCTAGATTATGACCTGAGCCAAAACCAAGAGTTGCCTGCTTAAACATCTGAGCCGCCCAAGAACCCCTGTAATTATGCATTTATTAATCAGAAAAAAATCCACATTCTTTATTTTCATACTGATTAGAAAACATCTAAAAGTA
Source organism: Eumetopias jubatus (assembly GCF_037043125.1). Taxonomy (NCBI): domain Eukaryota; kingdom Metazoa; phylum Chordata; class Mammalia; order Carnivora; family Otariidae; genus Eumetopias; species Eumetopias jubatus. Next base: position 54,967,263 of record NW_028274813.1, read on the forward strand.
TTAAATTGTGAATCAAAGCCTAACCTGGAGTATTTTACTGAATGTTTTCCTTCTGTATCATTTTCCTCACTTTTCTGGCAATAATCTAGAATGAATAATAAGCGGAGCAGGAAAGGAAGGCCTGTGTTCTTGACACAATATTTCGGGCATGTTAATACAGTTTCACTTGGTTACATTTTAGTGGGGGGAAATCACTCCAAAAGAGAGCAGTGGACTAAACATGGAAGTTAGAGAACTAAGTGATGCCTAATGCTTTGAAAAGTTTAATACTTACAAGTGTATTTTTTGTTTGTTTGTTTTGAGCAGGATGGACAGTTAAGTGTATACTTTATTTTTTAGATGAAATAATACAATTAGAATTTAGATAGATAATAGAAATAAATATGTGAAGGAGTCTAGATAATAGTGGAATGGAGCACTTTTGTGGCTCCTGTCCAACTTATGGAGCCTACTCTGAGAAATGCTCCAAACTCACTATTGCACAATCTTTAGCCATGTGTGCGTTATGTAAAGTTTTCCCTCTGCATTCCTGTTCATTCTAACAAATATATGTACACAGAGTAAACAGAGGAAGGGGTACACCTCTATCCAGGGTGACTAAATCAATGAGTTAAGTTTATCTAATTCATGTCTTGCTGCATGACTGAACATACTCAAAATTATGTTCTAATGGGACATTCTCACCTACTCTATTTTTAACTAAATGCCCCCTTTTACTATCTTCATAGATTATTGTATATGTTATTACAAATTTTAAGCTCATATTTTCCCAGCATCTTGAATGGAAATTTTTTATTGATTAAACTATCAGAAGGGAGGGGCTGAAAATTATTTATGGCCTTCATTATAGGCAAGGTAGTTCCTACATAAAGTGTGGCAATTTAGTAACCTGAACAGAGTGAACAGAGGGAAAGAGAACATAAATATTTGTCACTTCTGGCTTCTCTGGAAGTGTAAATTCCAATGCTGAGGCTTGAATTCTGATTACAGTCATTTGAAAATGAGATCACAAATATAGTTTTCTAATAATATAAATAATCTGAGAGTATTAAAATGAAAGTAGTAATAATTATAAGCAATTATATGTAGTTATAAATGATCTATAAATTAAAAATTTTACTAGACTCTTAATTTCCCTGATTATCTTTTAATTATAAAACTGAGTCCTTTAACATTACTGAGTCCTCTGACTCATGAACATATCTCTCCATTTGTTTAGGTATTCTTTAATATCTCTCAGTACCGTACTAATCTTAAGTCAAATTTACACCTAAGCATTACATATTTCCATCCACAGTCATGACATGACATGGATATACTAAGCATATAGTTAGAAGATATCAAGAATATATCAAGCTAAATTACAGATTCAGTAAGTGTAGAGATCCTGAATATTTGTATATCATTAAAACTCCATAGGTAGGTGATGTGAATCCCCATTCGAAAATTACTGGCGTAAAAAATGTTAAATTTAAGCCAAGGAAGTAAAGTTGCATTCAAGTTAAAATTTTAGAAAATAACTGAAATGATGACTTTTTTTGTTTGTTTTTTGTTACTTATATCAGGCAAAGCAGCTCTAAGACTGATGACTACAGTCATCATGGACAGAGAGGAAATCAATAATTGTCTAGGAAACTGCCATACAGCATTCAAGGTCTGACTTATATTACACTTTATTTTATTTTATATTTCTCTATATTACATTTTAGCATACTAACAAATTTAATCTAGGGCAGGTTAAGCTTCTCATCTGACTTGACAACACCTCCCATGAAATTCATCAGTAATAATCTATAATATAAAAGAAAATAAATAGGAAACAAAGGAAACAACCCACCAAATTAAGCTAATTTTACCAAGATTTTCACATATTTCATAGCTTTTCATACTCAGGTGTTGTCATATTGCCAATCAAGGCAGATATAATTCCCTTTTAAATTTTGTTTTTATTATGCTCTTTTCATGTTCTGCAATAGACTAACAATTTATTTTGGACCAATCCAGGAATACACAAGGTCAGAACTAATTTAACAATATTACTAAGATGGTATTAACATACAAAATATTTATCGTTGTTATATTCAAATTAATCAACAACTAAGCACTCTAAAATATTGAAATTTTATTTCCTAATAAAGTAAATAGCAATATTTGTAATGTACAAAGAAAGCTCCCAAGGTTCTCAAAAAAACATGAAGAGAACAAAGATCTAGGGGGACACAAAGAGAACACAACAAAACAATTCACTTTTTTCAGAACAAAACTACTTTCTCCTATGAATAGAAAAACTTAGTTATATTTCTCTAAAACTGGTGCTTCTAAGTATAGTCTAAACTCCATATTACTTCTAACTTTTTAGCCAAAGTAACTAACTTCTATTACACAGAGAAAACTGGGATGGGCTGCACTATCAGACAGCAGCCTTTTGCAGCAAATTTGCAGAGCTCAGGAAAACACAAAGCACAGCTCTCTACAGCCAGACACATCATTTATAAAGTTCTCAACGAGGCAGAAATAAATATTCATTACATACCTAAGGATACAGTCTTTCTGTAGCATACCAAATTAAAAGACAGAACTATATAAAATCAAATTAGGCTTAAAGTATATAAAATTAAATTGTAGCATCCTCTTATTTAGAAATAATCTAGGTAACTAATAAATATCCATTAACTCAGGTTACTATCAATCCAAGTTTGTAGGTTACCTAAAAGTTCTTTGAAATTATCTTCCAGCTGGCACACTACAAAATATACTTATTATTGTAATAGTTTGTCAGAATAATGATTCAATTTGGTTTATAATTTTTATACTTCTCATTATCATAAACATTAAGTAGAAGTAATGCTAGCTTACTGAATCTAAACCTGTATAAGGTTAGAGAGAAATAACTAAGTAAAATAAAAATTTATGTGTATGTTATACTTAAAACTGATAAATCAAAAGTGTAGCTTTCTTACAGAAGAGTGTAATTTGTGCAAATTAGAAAAGAGCTACTATAGCATTACAGGAAAACAAACAAAAGCATAACTGCTTTCATTAAACCAAAAATATTAAGCTAATATGGTTTGCCAAAGATTTACCTTAATTATGTGAATTTGAATTCTTAAAGATTTTCAAGTTGGTTTCTTAAAGGGTACTTTTTTTAAATCTAGAGCACTGAAAGTCTTAAAGTTCAATTTCCTAATTTTCAAAACAAACAAAAAAGAAATTGGGAATATTAGATTTATGTAAGGTCTATTATCTCTAAGCCAATCAGAGTATAGCTCCTTTATGAGATTTTATAATCTTATTTGGTATTACCATCTAGAGGTAGGAAATATTATACACTTAATGAGTGGTAAAGACTTCTCTGAATTATAAACACACAATTGTACATATAGTCACATATCAGAGCTTAGGAGTTCAATTCTAAAATCCCATCCCTGGGTCAATAGTAAACACAGATATACAAAACCCACAGGTCAGAGATCTGTTCTCTTTCCAGTAAGGACAACTACTTCTTGATTTGTGCTCAAAACAGACAAATGGCAAAGAATAACAAACCAGATTATTTGCTGTCTCTTGCCCATAAACCTGAGAACTCCACAAACCATTCATCTGCTTATGGAAATCAACTAATTGATAGAGCACAAAACCAAATTCCCAATGGGGGATAACTTACTGGCTAGAAACAAACAAAAAAAGATAGAAGAAACCAGCACCAAAATCAAGTCAGTAGTCAACAATAATCAGAACCAAATTCTTTCCCTGCTTTAGGTGAGCAAGACTTGGAAGCCCAAGATCTCTTCCTTCCGTCCCAGGTCACTAGCCAAGAAAGGAGCAAAAAGGCATTTTTATCTAGGTAGAATAAATGAGCATTTGAAAAGGAGGTCTGTCTGATCATGAGTCATGGCATGGAAATTATGGGACAAATGCATTGGACAATTAAGAAGGCTATTTTATTTAAGCTATTTCAATTGGGAGGAAGTTCATTTTCGCAGAAAAGTATCTTAGAGAAAAGGGAGCCTTAGGTTTTACAGAGGCAGTTAAACAAGAGAAGTCATGAAGACAGGACAATGGGGAAGGTGGTCCCTTGCAGTTAATTGTGTTTCCAAAGATAAAGTGGTGAGGAATTCCTCAACCATCATGCTTTTCAGATGCACAGAAATCAAACTTCAACACTATTAAGAGTAGGCATGCGTTCTCTCTCCATTCCTGCTTCTTGACTAGGAAACTCTCAAGGAAGTGACCACGATTTTAACGCACCTCTCAGCTGGGCTAAACTTTAGACAGTTTCCTTGCCGACCATAGCCCCGACTTTCCTTTTCTAAGAGTACTTACTTTAGAAAATTTGTAATTTCAAAGTCTTTATCTGCCTCTTTAAAATATATCTAAATCTCCTTAGAAGCCTCTTGACATTTTTAGGACCCAGAAAATGTCTTTCTCTAGGACGGGGAAAAAATCATCTCTTTGTAATGTAAACATCAAAGTAGATTGTATCCTGTCTCCCGGTCTCTGTGGGAGGGTAGGAACCAATGAGCACCAATTAGCAAACACAAATGGCCTAATCACAGAGAAAAATATTTTCAGACTCAGGAATAACTCCTATTAATTCCCAATAACTCCTATTAACTCACAAATAACAAACCGCTGATCAACATGATGTACTTAAGTACTCCTTAAGTACTTTTCTAAGAGCTCATCCCAGTGCTAAAAATGCCTAAGCTTTGTTTATTGTAATGTGGAGTTGAGTTCAAGTCTCTCTTCCCAACTGAAATAACCCTGAATAAAGTATTTTTTGCCTCTTTAACTTTGGTGCAATTTTTTGCTTTGACAGAAGTAAGCTAGGCAGTTGTAAAGCTCATGTCATTTTTTTCATCTCTCAAGAATCACTGTCGTTCATTGCCTGAAGTACAATATCTTCTTGAAGCAAAAATATGCCACAGAAATTAGTTTCAATTATTGAGAAAAAGAAGTATCAAATGAGAATGATTATATTAAATTAGGCTGGAAGCTCATTGGTTGGATTCTTTCAATAAAATTTTTAATAGGTTGAATAGATTTAGTCCATAGCATAAGAAAAAATAATTGAAAATCATCTAAAAGGTTTAGGTCTTTTTTTGTTCAGATAATTACACTAATGTTAGATCTATGAATTAAAAAAAAAAGGCATCTCTTCCTGCAATCCTCTGATTGTATCAAGTTCTTTCAGCTTTTATGTGTCTCACCATGCCAATTTCTTGGTCTGAAACTATTTTCAGCTCTTCAAACTGATAGTCTCAAACTTGATTTTTAAGATTTCATTGTCAAAGGACTTTGAGATCACGTATAGCTTTGTCTTCAGTAATTCAAGTTGGAAATAATTAGAAAACGAGAACTAGAACTTTGGAACATCAAAGAACAAAGCTGAAATGACAGATCAGGAGCAGAGGTAAAGATAAAAGGCTGATGAGACAAAGCCAAACCCCTCAGAAATATTTGCAAGAGTCTCAGGAACTGAGTAAAACCTGTAAGACATTAAAGGATTGAAGTTAAAAATGATATGCCCTATTTTAATAGGTAAATTCTTGCATAAAATTGTCATGGGCAGAATTAAGATTAAATTGTATAAATGTAAAATTGAATGGGAAATGTGGATTAAGATTTCTCTGGTACACCAAGATTTGTTTAAATATGGGTTTGAACAATAGCATAGAGAAATTAAATCTAAAAAAACAAAACAAAAACCTCAACTCAAGAGAAAAATGTTACAAGCATTCTTTGAAATTAGAGTTTTAAAATAGGAAGAAATTTTGAATAAAAACTGTTTAATACTACTTAATGAGCCTTATAAGTCACCAACTTTAATATTTCATAATATATAAAATAATACCAATTTATTTTAATAAATTTATTTTAATCTCTTTTTCTGATGAGGGTTTTAAGATCCTTAATCAGGACATTTTTGTACATTATGGGACCAAAAAGAGACTATTTTTTTTCTGTGTGCATATGATTTAATGGGCACCCTCTGCAGAACATGAACTTGTTTTGAACAGGAGTAATTATTAATCATCTAATCTATTTCCAATGGCTAACCTAATGCTTTATCTATAATGGAAATATAGTAAGTATTCAATAATTTCAGTGACTCAAACTTATAAACAAAAAATGTGCACATATATGTTCAACACAGCATCAGTGAAAGAAGCTAAAACAACAAAATGAGAGTTCCTATGGGTGAAATAGTTTTCACATTCTAGAACATCTGTTAAGTGTATACAATACATATGTTAAGATTGGATTTATGAAAATTACACAGGAACATGGATAATCATAATATTATGCAAAGAATTGTGAAAAAATTCTTTATATTAAATTTTCTTTATATTAAAATATTTTTATTTTAAGAATTTCTTAAATCATGTTTAAGAACACATATCTTACCACCAATGAATTAAAATCACAATATCAAAGGGATGAAAAACAAGGAAAAATACATATGATAGTATCTCAGCAGTCGTAACTAAGCCAAACTTATAACCAGCAGATTATGGAATTAAAAATCAAAGTTGCACAGTATGGAAATACAGCAGAGACATAACAAGCTTAAGTGATTTTGCTTTTTTTGGTTTTGTTTTTTGTTTTGTTTTTTTAAATTTTATTACATTTCAACATCTTAAAAAAAATATCCAAACAATGTGGGAAATGTACTCTCTTCCCTAAATGTGCACAAGTACAAAATGCCTTTGGTTGTCATTTGGTATTAGGGTAAATAGAATGTGTGGGGTATTTAAAGAATGAAACAGTTCAGTGAACAACAACAAATTAGAATTTGTAAAGTATACCTAGGTGTCATCCACAGCCTTTTATTGTAATTTTTATCTGTCTTTTTTTCAGTGTCCTCCAACAACTACAGAATAGTGCTGGGACTAGACAGGAAGTACTTGACTTTCTGTGCCACAATTCTTCTCCTTTATTCTCGCTGACTCAATTAACAAACTCATCTATACCTTCTTCCTATAATACTTTCTGATAAAACATTCTTCTTCATGTATTCTCTTTATCCCAATCTATAGCCATGGCTCCTATTAGAATGGACAAATTATCATCATTCTCTGATTTTTCTTTTTTCCAAGAAAACAAGCAATTTTCCTTTTCTTTTGGGAACTGGGCCTTGTCCCTATGGTAACAAGACTGATATTAAATATAAAAAAATACAATTTAAGTATCTGGTTAAGAAAACACCTACTGTACCTTTTTAGCTTTATGCTTTCAACACTTTAAGATTATATAGAATTACTTGTGATTTTCATACTTTTCTAAAGAGAGTCATATAAAACCTGTTTAGCCTCAGCCAAGAGTACAAAGCAACAACAAATGTTCACCTTCTTTATGTTGTCAGGTTGTATATTGGATATTTCTATGTTTCCTTAGTGTTTGCTGAAAATATGATATACTGTGACTAAGTCATATCCATCTGCATCTCTAGGAACTAAAATCTAAAAGCAGCCACTATATTCACACCAACCACAAAACAACTAGATATTAAGCTAGCAACTTAACTGGATCAAATAAGAAGAAATGATGCAGGATAATCCATTTGAAAATTAGCATTTACCGTGGAATATGTTCAAATTAAATAATACAGTATATTAAACATATTATACACTTACCTTGTGAATCTCGTGTAATTCTTGAATCATGGAAAGAAATCTTTTCAAATATAAAGTAAAACAATTTTGATGGATATTTTTAATTTTTAATTTTTGTTGTTTTTATCAACTAGAAAACCCTGATACTTAATTTCTTCAAGGGGTCTCAAAGCTTAATGAAATTCTCACCATGTATATGTTTAAACATAAAGATATCCACAACTGAGGATAACTTAAAATATATAATTTTATGTAAATTTTCATTCATACTATATATATACACAATGTATATACACAAATAATCTTAAAGAATAAATTCATGATTCAGACATATATGTCAACCATTCCATTTTACTTATTAATTATTAAGGAAATCAATAAGATGTTTTAAAAATGATTCAAAGTAGATGGCAAAGAGCAGACATATTTGTAGGCAATTCAGAATGCAAAATTGGCTTATTCCACAAATGTGTTAATGAATTATTTCTTAAACAAGGAGGGATGAGAAAGAATGGCCTGCTTCCATCAAGGATGCCAAAGAAATGGGAACCAACAAAAATATCCAGGCATCAAACCAAAGAGTTAATAGCCCAGGAACACAACGGAAAGAGAGAGTTCAGACTCCCATGCTGACTTACCACATCTTCACAGCTGAAAGGACAAGGGACCTCTGTGAGTCCTGCACTTGGTGGAGGGCTGGCATCTGTGGCCACAGGCAGTACAGACTGGGTGAGTCTTAGTGGGACTTCCATTATCTGTGGAAAAAAGAATAACCACATGAGAATAAGAAAGTCTATTTATTCAGAACTTGCTATGGTAAGGGAGTTATTCACCATCACTTGTGTTTGGTACAGCCTCAAAATCAGGCAATGGAATGGGAAACATTTAGAAAAAAGAGGAAGCTTCAGGTATGCCCTAAAGCTTGGAAGCCATTGGGATAGGAAAGCTATAAGCAGGCTAAGTAGAAGTGGAACATCCTGCATGAGTGATTAGAGTAGTTTTCTCTGCTTGGTCTTAAGTTGGACTCTCAGACTAGAATTAGGTACGTGGTCAGTTTTTAATCAAACTCTGGTCATTATTAGCTGCTTTTACAGACGTTGTTTGACTTCATGGATTATTACTAAAGAGAGCAGTCTGACTTTCCACAAGCCTTATATAAATGACTTACAGCAGGCTGGCTTCCTGATAGGTTGTTGTAGATAAAGGGTTGGTTCCCAAAGATATTAATAAGTATTAATGTCTATCACTTATTTAAATTAATTAAAAATTGTTGGCATATATCTAAAAGTATTTTGTCCATTTAAAAGTCTGTCTATATATATATGTATATGTGTGCATATGTATGTCTTTACGAGTGTATATATATATTTTAACCATTAAAATTTTTGCTTTTAATTTCCCACTAGAGTTTTCAAAGAGAAAGTCAGCATGTAAATTTAAGTTTCATGTTCTTACTGAATGATTTCTTCTTTCCTTTGATCCAAATACTTTTTACCCATGTCTTTAAACTAGTTAGTCTAGTTTTGCCAGCTGGGTAGTAGCTGTTGTTATTTTTTCATTTAGGTAACAATTAAAGGTATTCATATAATGTGAAATAATTTTCCTTACAATTATCTATTATTTGTTTCTATAATGGAATTCCAGGAGTATAATTCGTGCTACTGAGATTCAGAAAAAAAAATGTGCAATGATAATTAAGTAATGACAATGATAGCTCTCAGCTATGAAAAGGCATACTCTGTGCCTGTGACTATTCTAAGTGCATTTGATTTTCTCATTCCGTCCTCACAAGAACAATGAGAACTATTGTCATCATTCCTGCTTTACAGACAATAAAGATGACTAAGAGTTGTAGAGATTGCCTTTAGTCTCTCACTAGTCTTGGGGCCTGAATATGAATCCAAGTATCTAGCTTGTGTGCTGAACCATTCTAGCACACTACTACTATATAAGAAGGTAGTAAAAAACAGTCCTGTTTCCATGGGCCTATATTTTACTTTGTTTTGTACTGAAAGAAAAGTTTATTTCCATCAATAAAAAATAACAGAACTCATAATCAAAACATGTTAATCAAAGAAATGCATGCTCTTGTTTAAAAATTCAGTACAAGAAAATATAAGTAATTGATACCTACAATAATGATTCACAAATAATTCATTCTGAGATTCTCAAAATACTATCCCTGAGGAGACAGTATGGCAAAGTGAGAACACAGAATTTAGGGTAATAATTAACTTTTAAAGGAAACTTAACTACATGCTAGTCTTTTTACTCAAAAATTTCCTTTGCTATGTCTCATGTAATGTTCATACTTACCCTATGAAGCAAACACTAGTATTGGCCTATACAGGTAAGGACCAAGAAAGAGAAGTAAGCCAAATGAAGTCATAGAGCTATTATCTGCAAAGTTATGACTCAATCCAGGGTTGATTCCAAAACTTATACCTTCTGGGGAGATCTGGGGTTAGCTTTAATCACGTATTCAAATGACTAACCTAAGCAATTAGTTTACCCCAGACTCAATTGTTCTCTCCTGTGACATAATATCTCTTTCAAAAAAATATTTTTTAATCATTTTATTGTTATGTTAATCACCATACATTACATCATTAGTTTTTGATGTAGTGTTCCATGATTCATTGTTTGTGCATAACACTCAGTGCTCCATGCAGAATGTGCCCTCTTTAATACCCATCACCAGGCTAACCCATCCCCCACCCCCCTCCCCTCTAGAACCCTCAGTTTGTTTTTCAGGGTCCATCGTCTCTAATGGTTCATCTCCCCCCTCCGACTTACTCCCCTTCATTCTTCCCCTCCTGCTATCTTCTTTTTTTTTTTCTTAACATATATTGCATTATTTGTTTCAGAAGTACAGATCCGTGATTCATCAGTCTTGTACAATTCACAGTGCTCACCATAGCACATACCCTCCCCAGTGTCTATCACCCAGCCACCCCATCCCTCCCACCCCCCACCACTCTAGCAACCCTCAGTTTGTTTCCTGAGATTAAAAATTCCTCATATCAGTGAGGTCATATGATATATGTCTTTCTCTGATTGACTTATTTCACTCAGCATAACACCCTCCAGTTCCATCCACGTCGTTGCAAATGGCAAGATCTCATTCCTTTTGATGGCTGCATAATATTCCATTGTGTAAATATACCACATCTTCTTTATCCATTCATCTGTCGATGGACATCTTGGCTCTTTCCACAGTTTGGCTATTGTGGACATTGCTGCTATAAACATTGGGGTGCACGTACCCCTTCAGATCCCTACATTTGTATCTTTGTGGTAAATACCCAGTAGTGCAATTGCTGGATCGTATGGTAGCTCTATTTTCAACTGTCTGAGGAACCTCCATACTGTTTTCCAGAGTGGTTGCACCAGCTTGCATTCCCACTAACAGTGTAGGAGGGTTCCCCTTTTTCCACATCCCCACCAACATCAGTCGTTTCCTGACTTGTTAATTCTAGCCATTCTGACTGGTGTGAGGTGGTATCTCATTGAGGTTTTGATTTGGATTTCCCTGATGCCGAGCGATGTTGAGCACTTTTTCATGTGTCTGTTGGCCATTTGGAGGTCTTCTTTGGAAAAATGTCTGTTCATGTCTTCTGCCCATTTCTTGATTGGATTTTTTGTTCTTTGGGTGTTGAGTTTGATAAGTTCTTTATAGATTTTGGATACTAGTCCTTTATCTGATATGTCATTTGCAAATATTTTCTCCCATTCTGTCGGTTGTCTTTTGTCAAAAAAATATTTTTTAAGGACTATAAACTTTAATGTCCCTGTCCTGTAATAGAAAGCCTTAAATAAGTGGTAGACATTAATATTTATTAATATTCTTTGGCACAGTGATTAACATATAAGTATGTTTATTTCATTTGTATTGAATAGTCTATAATGTTTCCTTGCAGATTAATAGCAACCAATGACCAAGACAGCCTTAATATGCCTCTCAGCTGGACAAAACTTGAGACAGGATCTTTCCCTTTTAGATAGAGACAATAGGTCCCTGACCTCTTTTCTTAGAGCATTTACTTTAGAACATTTGTAATTGTGAATGCTTTCTCTGCCTCAGTGAAATATATGTAAATCTCTCAGCCTTTTGCCAGTTTTACAACACAGAAAACGTCTTTCCTAAGGACCTGGGAATGACCTCTTTGAAATGTAAACATGGACAGAGATAGCACCTCTATCTCTGAGCCTCTGAGAGATGTAAGGTTCTAATGTCTATGGGTGTAAATTAGCAAACATAGATGGCCTAATCCCAGGGAAAAACATCTGCAAGCTCAGGAATAACACATCCATTGATTAACCATTCCCCAATGCCCCACCTGAATGTCCTCCAATACTTTTTCATTAGCTTGCCTCAGCGCTAAAGTTTCTACCCCAACACCAGACTTACTATTTTTTTTTCTTAGTGAAGTCAAGTTCAGTCTTCCTCCCTGATTGCAGTAACATCAGAATAAAATCAATTTCTTTTCCTCCTCAGGTGATTTTTTCTTAACACCTAGAAGCTATTTTAATGTGATACTTACTTATAAAACAACTTCAGTACAAAGACTTTTACCTAATTACTAGTATGTGATGTGAAATACACCTTGAAAAACAGATACATCCTCTGTGAGGATCACTGTTTAGAGGCTGGAGCTTCAATGTAGACAGATAAGAATGTCTTTGCAGCACATTGGTGTTATTGCATTTTAGGACCTTCGTCAGAAGTAACAAGCTCTAAGGTGTTTTCTAGAGCGATAAAATATTTAATAGAAGTAAGAAAAAGCAGCACAGGAGACCTCAGCATCTCTTTTGCCCTTTGAAATACATTACTCGCCTGAAAGCTTTTAGCTTAATACTCTTTTCTAGTAAAAACTATAATTCATTTTCTAAAAGCCAAAGAATTTCACTGGATCTGTAAAACTTCTCTTCATCTTCGTTCAAGGTTCAAGACCTGATCTAATATAAAACCATCACTTTGCATGCACAGGGTGATAATGTGAGGGACAAGGTATTACAATAATGTCATTTTCCCTATCAACTAACAATCAACAAATCTTCAGTGCTAAAAGGACAGCAGTAACTTGGTCAATTACCTCCCAATTCTGTGCAATGATGTGAAGAAATCTGAGATGAGCATACCACTGACCTTATGGGGTTACTCTCCCATGAATTGTTTAATGATTATCTTCACAGAGTGATAGTATCCCTGGGTCATCCATTTCATTTTTCTTAAATAAAAGCTAAAGTTCATGGACCGGCCAAATTCTGTCACTAAAACAGGCTCTCCAGAATGGAGACTCACATTCTCAAAGTCACATTTGTGAAGAGTAGTTAATGTTTCTTCTAGCATTCTTTATTTTCACTGGTCTTTTTTGATACCACTTAAGAACCAAGAAAAATGACTAAATATTGAGCTTGCTTTTGAAGAAAAGTATTTTTGTCATCCTACAAATTTTGGAATGATAAAAAAATTTAACTATATGAATATTTACTTTGACTTTTCAAACGAATTGATAAATTTTATGTAACAATTTTTAATATGCTGACACTAGTTTAAAATGTTTATTGACATATTCATATTTAATTATCTTAAAAGTCATAATATATTGGTTGAGATTTCCATTTTGAAAATTTATCTTTTCAAAATCAAAATAATGTATTAAGCATCTACTATATGACAGCAGTTAGGCATGCATTATCTAATTTAATATTCAACAACTCTATGAGATAGTTACTATTTTTATAGTAACTATAAAAATTTATAGGAAAATTTTTATTTATATCTTTATAATATATAAATAATATAATATAATATATATTATATATAAGTAATATATATAATATATATAAATAATAAAATATATAAATATATAAATAATATAATATAATATATATTATAAATAAATATATATTTATTTATAAAAAAAATTTATAGGAAACAGAGTCATAGTAGATATGTATAGCACAGTTGCCCCAGGTAGAAAGCAACAGAGCTGGAGTTTGGAACTGACCCAGTTCTACCTAATAACAAAAGAGCATTCTGCGTCTCAGGAAAAAAAAAAATGTTTACATAGCATTTCCATTTAGTTTGAAAGAAGACAATACTGTCATTTCTTCTCTTTCTTGGTATGACAATCCTTTTAGTGATACTAATTTGGGTCCTTGGCATTCCTATCAACCCCCCATGGATTTGAAATGGTTTTTAGAATGGAAATATATTGACTGAGATCATCTTTATTATAGACGATCATGTTGATTTATATGATACTTTTTGATGAAGTATACAGTCTGGGCTGTTTGATGGAAATAGCTAAGTATTCACCAAATATTTGATACTGATAACCTCACAATGATCAAAATGGGAAGATGGGGTGTCTGCTCTTATCCCAGACAGGACTGAAGGGCCACCTTTAAGTCAGCAAATTGTACATGATAAATGAATTTTCTTATGGTGACTATATGTTTGTAAAAGAATTATTTCAGATGACAGGGGGATATTTTCCCTTCAAGAGATGATCTGACATACATAAGGCCAGAGAAGATCTAACGGCACAACCATGAATGTAGTCAATTATGAAGAGAGCTTTCATGGGGGGATGGGACTAGTAAGACAGTTTCCACTATAGAGACCAGCATAATGCCATCTCCTGGTGACAGTCCTGAAATATGACTCAAGGTGGGCTTCAAACTAAGAGTCAGTATGATGAGATATTCATAGGATAACAATAATTTATCAGGTAAATTGAAATACCTATGAGATTGAAAGGAGAGAATATGAACAATTAAGTTGGAATTAACTGGGATAAGCCAGCACTTGTACCAGGACATACCATCTCTGAAAACCTTGCAATTTGAAGCCATAGAATAATAAGTATAAATTTCAATTCTAATATTGCTCCCTATGAATTCTGATAAGTTAACTTAATTACTGTGGACTTAATTCCTTATGCACATAATGAGAATTACCAACCTCGGGGTATTTATGCAGGTTAAATGTGTTAATGTGCACATGTTGCCTAGGACCTGGTGAAGCAGCTCAGGCCTCAGTGTGTACAGATCCATATTTCTGTTTCCATGAAGTGGACCTTGAACCCTGAAGGACTAGGTTTCACTATCTGTTGTGCTAAATACTAGGTGTATAATCTTGCACTAATGATGCTGCCCTCATTTCCTTATTTATAAAACTGGGATAAAGTAGTATGACTTTGGGGTTCCTGGGTGGCTCAGTCAGTTGGGTGTCTGCTCAGGTCATGGTCTTGGGGTCATGGGATCGAGCCCCATGTTGGGGGGGGGGGTTCCTCCTCAGCAGGGAGTCTGCTTCTCCCTCTCCCTTTACAACCTGCTCATGCTCTTTCTCTTTCTCTCTCTCAAGTAAATAAATAAAATCTTTAAAAAAAAGGAGTATAATTTACCTTAGAGATTATTATGAGGATTAAATAAGTACACACACACTCACAACATTTAGTAGAGTTCGTTATCCATAGTTAACATTATATTACTGCTAATAGTATTAATTGAAATTCTTTACAGTAGTTTTAGTTACTACATTGGAACACTGGCCTTCCTTCAGTGTTTTGGTTACAAGAAGATAACAAAGATTAAAAAAAAGGAATCTTGCCATTTGCAACGATGTGGATGGAACTAGACGGTATTATGCTAAGCTAAATAAGTCAATCAGAGAAAGACATGTATCATATGATCTCACTGATATGAGGAATTCTTAAATCTCAGGAAACAAATTGAGGGTTGCTGGAGTGGTGGGGGGGTGGGAGGGATGGGGTGGCTGGGTGATAGACATTGGGGAGGGTGTGTGCTATGGTGAGCGCTGTGAATTGTGCAAGACTGTTGAATCACAGACCTGTACCTCTGAAACATAATGCATTACATGTTAAAAAAAAAAAAAAGAAGAAGATAGTAGGAAGGGAGAAATGAAGGGGGGGAATCAGAGGGGGAGATGAACCATGAGAGACTATGGACTCTGAGAAACAAACTGAGGGTTCTAGGGGGGAGGGGGGTGGGGGGATGGGTTAGCCTGGTGATGGGTATTAAAGAGGGCACGTTCTGCATGGAGCACTGGGTGTTATATGCAAACAATGAATCATGGAACACTACATCAAAAACTAATGATGTAATGTATGGTAATTAACATAACATAATAAAATAAAATTTTAAAAAATGAGAAAAAAGGAAGAAAGAAAAAATGTCATTAAAATGAAAACCATTAATTAATCATATCTTTAAATTACACTGTATATTTAGCAAAACAACTAATTACTCCTCTTCTGATCTAGAAAAGGTATAAAAAATTGCTTTTTTATATCTCTTCACAAATTTCAACTTATTATTTATGCAAAATTATTGCAAACTATGAGATAATGTAAGAAGTCAGGGTGACATTTCTAACAATCTAATTTTATATATTTTTCCAGTTTTATTGGGAAATAATTGTTATACTTTATAAGTTTAATGAGTACAGCATAATGGTTTGATTTACATATAGTGTAAAATGAATTACACAATAGGCTCAGGTAACAGTACTCATTAAACTTATAAATTATGCCAATTATTTCCCACAGTATAATTCCTTCCCCCTCCCACTCTCTCCCTCTTTGCTCCTCCCCACTCACACTTGCTCTCCCTCTCTAAAAGAAATAAATAAAATCTTTAAAATGTCCCTACTACCCAAAGCAGTCTACAGATTCAATGCAAAATCCCTATCAGAATTCCAATGTCATTTTTCACAGAAATAGAACAAACAAACCCAAAATTTGTAAAAGACCTCAAACAGGCAAAGCAATCTTGAGAAAGAACAAAGCTAAAGTCATCCTATTTCCTGATTTCAAACTATATTACAAAACTACAGTAATCCAAACAGTATGGTATTGGCATAATTACAGACACATAAATCAATGGAATAGCACAGAAATAAGCCCACTCATATATGGTCAATTAACTTATGACAAAGGAGCCAAAAATATACAATGCAAAAAGGATAGCCCGTTCAATAAATGGTGTTTTGGAAAAATGGGCAGCCGTATGCAAGAGGATGAGAGTGGACCACTATCTTATAACCATATACCAAAATCAATTCAAAATGTATTAAACACTTGAATGTAAGACCTGAAACTATGAAACTCCTAGGAGAAAACATAGTGAATAAACACCCTGACTTTGGTCATTGCCATGCTTTTTGACTTGACACCAAAAGTAAAAATAACAAAAGCAAAAATAAACAAGTGGGGATAAAAATCTTCTGTACAACAAAGGAAACCATCAACAAAATGAAAAGCAACCTATAAAATAACAGAAAATATTTCGAAATTACATATCTGACAAGAGGTTAATATCCACAATATATAAAGTACTCATACAACTCAACATTAAAAATAATAATTATTATTATTCAGTTAAATATGGGCAGAGGACTTGAATAGACATTTTTCTTAAAAAGACATACAAATGGCCAACAGACATGTGAAAAGATGTTCAATATCACTAAGCAGGGAAATGCAAATCAAAACTATAATGAAATATAATCTTAACACCTGTCAGAATAACTAGAATCAAAAAAACACATAATAACAACTTTTGGCAAGAATATCAAGAAAAAGGAACCCTTGTGCACTGTTGGCAGGATTGTAAATTTGTTCAGCTACTCTGGAAAATAGCATGGAGGGTCCTTAAAAAAATTAAAAACAGAATTACCATATGATCCAGTAATTCCATACTGGGGATTTATCCAAAGAAAATGAAAAGTCTAACTTGAAAAGATATATGCACCCCTCTTTATTTTATTTATTTACTGAAGCATTATTTACAATAGCCAAGACATGGAAGCAACCCAGTGTTCATCCACAGATGAATGGCTAAGGAAGATGTGGTATATATTGGTATATATACCCAATGGAATATTACTTAGCCATAAAAAAGAATGAAATCTTGCCACCTGAAACAACATGGATGAACATAGTATATGTTCATATACTATGGTATAATGCTAAGTGAAATAAGGCAGTCAGAGAAAGACAAATATGATTTCACTCATATGTGGAATTTAAGAAACAAAACAAATGAACAAAAAAAAAGAGACGAAGAAAACAGACTCTTAAATACAGAGCACTGGGGATTGCCAGAGGGAAGAAGATTAGGGGGATGGGTGAAATAGATAAAGGAGATTAAGTACTCTTATTGTGACGAGCACTGAGTAATATAGAGAATTGTTGACTCATTATGCTGTACATCTGAAATTATTAACACTATATGTTAATTATACTTTATTTAAAAAATTAGGCAGAAGAAATAAATAGCTTACTTCCAAAGAAGACATACAAATAGCCAACCATTATGTGAAAATAGTTCAACATTACTAATTATCAGGAAAATGCAAATTGAAACCATGACGAGTTATCATCTCACAAGTATTAAGATGGCTATTATCAAAAAGACAAGAAATAACAAATGTTAATAGGGATGTGGAGAAAGGGGAACAATTATGCACTGTTGATGAGAATGTAAACGGGTGCAGCCACTAAGGAAAACAGTATGGAGTCTTCTCAGCAAATTAAAAACAGATCTATCATATGATCCAGCAATTCCATGTCTGAGCATATACCCAATGGAAATGGCATCATTATCTCTAAGATATATTATATTCCCACATTTATAGCACCATCATTCATGATAAACAAGGTATGAAAACAATCTAGGTGTCCATCATGGGTGAGTGAATAGAGAAAATACACAATGAAATATTATTCAGCTTTTAAAGAAGGAAATCCTGTCATTTGAGACAAAATAGATCATAGATGAATGTGGCGGGCTTTCTGAGTAAGAGAGGTAAGCCAGTCAGAGAATGACAAATAGGGCACAGTATCACCTATGTCTGAAATCTAAAAAAAAAAAAAAAAAAAAAAATCAGAATCATAGAAACAGAATAAAAAGTGGTTGTTAAGGAGGAGACTGGGTAGGGAAAACAGGGAGAGGGGGTAAAAGGGTATAAATTTTCAGTTATAAGATGAATAGAGTGAGGATCCAATGTATAATATAACTATAGTTGATAACACTATTATATTAGCAAATTGAAATTTGTTAAGAAAGGGGCACCTGCATAGCTCAGTCAGTTAGCTGGGTAGCTCAGGACTCGGTTTCTGCTCAAGTCATGATCTCATGGGTCATGGGATCGAGGCCCCAGTCAGACTCCATGCTCAGTAGGGAGTCTGCTTAAAGTTTCTCTCCCTTTGCCCCTCCCCACATTGGCACACACACTCTCTTTCTCTCTCTCAAATATTTATTTATTTATTTAATAAACCTTTAAAAAAAAAGAACTTTGCTAAGAGAGATCTTAAATATTCTCATATATATAGTAAGAGACATGTTAATGAACTCAATGGGGAAATCTCTTTACAATTTTTAGCTTTATCAAATCATCATTGCATTAAATATCTTAGAAATATATTTGTTAGTTATACCTCAATAAAATTGAAAAATTTTAAGAACAAAAAATTAAGCAAGTCAGACTTGGAAAAAAATCATTTATGTACATGCTCAAAGTAATAAATATGTCCCTAAAGAAACATGTATTCATTTATGATAATATAACCCATCAATATGAATAGCATTATAACAAATGATAGATCAGATCAAGATACCTTTATTTTTATCCATGGTTTTGGTTATCTTAAAAAAATAAAGATATTTATTAATAAAATGTCAGTGCAATGAAAGGAGGGCTTTCCTAGCCTATTATAAAGAATGAATAAATGACATTTTTTTCTGACTTGTGTTTTCCAAGGCCTACTTTTGGAGGGCTACCAGCCCTCCTGAATTGAGTTACATTATTTTACTATGCAGACTTAAAGCAATTAAATGCAGATTGCTATCACAGTAAGTGAAATATAATCAAGCCACATTTAAAAATGAGGTAGCATTAGAAGAAGAGTTAGTGTTTATACTCTGTGTATCTCCTGAGAATAGACCAGGTAAATTGCGTAGCTAGTTATTACTGTGAGCTTCAGGTATCACACAAGAGACCTAAAGATGAGAAAGCAGACTTTGTAAATCTTACTGGGTAGTGGTAATTCCTAGGTTTGTAAAGAAACCAGTGAACAGGGGTCCAAATAATGGGATATATTAGAAAAGAATTTTGAGAAAAAAAAAATTAATGAATAGATGCACATATAAGAGCTGTAATTTCTAGGTCTTAGTTTTATAATTTGAAGAATGAAGTGATTGGTGTAGATGCTACTAGCTTTTCTACCAATTCTAAAATTCTATAAATTAAGAAGAATTTAATGAATGAAATGGTGGCTAAGAAATCCAAGAAATTTTATGGAATATAAAAAAATTCATGAAAAGTCAATATTTTTGTATATACTCTAATTCAATACAATATTAGTTATTTTCTGATGGTATATAAATGATTATTTAATTACTCAAGGTCAGTCAAAAGGTGATTGACAACTTAAAGTAAATTATAAAAATGTTTTTCTTTTTAGATTTTATTTATTTATTTGAGAGAGAGAGCATGAGAGATAGAGAGTACAAGAGGGAAGAGGGTCAGAGGGAGAAGCAGACTCCCTGTGGAGCAGGGAGCCCGATGCGGGACTCGATCCCGGGACTCCAGGATCATGACCTGAGCCGAAGTCAGTCGCTTAACCAACTGAGCCACCCAGGCGTCCCCGAATTATAAAAATGTTTAACATAAAATTATAACCACAAAATATTAGAAAAACTGTGAAAGTCTAACTAGATGAATTCTAGTAAAACCTGTAGACATTCAACTAAATTTTTTAAAAGAATATAAAATAACTATTTTTTGTATTCCACTGTTTTGAAATTCCATTTCCAAGGATGACAGAAAATGACATGTAAGGCCTGTGTTCTTATAACATGAGTAATTTGACAAAATAAAAGCCATACTTTGAAAGGCTATCAGAGGAAGTAGAAAACAAGAGCAAGGAAGCCTTAATGAATTAAATTCTAAAGAGAGATCATTAAATTCTAGAGAGCTCTTCCTGATAGAAGATCAGAGGGTCCTAAAGTTGTGTACCACATGTACGGAGTGGAAATGTGGGCAGTGTACCATGGACTGAGTAACTACACAGGGATGAAGGGAATCAAGCAGGTCTTGGGCCTCATTATGGAATTGTAAAATTGAGTGCAGTCTGGAAAAGCCCCAAACATAAAAGCAGACGCCTTGGTCCAATAATCCCTATCCCAACCACATTAAAAAAAAAAAAAAAAAAAAAGCTGCAAAAGAACACCTAGTAAGGAAGGGGAAAGGGCAGGTAACACTCTTCTAAATTAATTACTAACGGGATTATAAAGGCCATCACTCAGGGATTGCGAGTTGGTGTAATTACAAGGGAACTGTATCTAATTAAATTTGAAATCCCAAACCAGCTGACCTTGACTGTAGAAGGAGTGAAAATGATTAGTACCATCCTCCAATCACACACACACTAACACCCAGAGATGAAAGGGTCTAAGCTTTCTGGAAAATAAAACACAATTATGTTTCTGTTTCCAATGAACTTTTACATACAATATATGAAACACAATTAATATTGTAGATCGGGAATTTAGGGGATGTATGGATACTCATAAAATATATTACTAAATGTAATCCCTAAAATAAAAAATAGGTAAGCATAACAGCACATTAGATATTTAGAATAAAGAGTTAATCAACTTGAAGACTGTATATTTGGAAAATAGGATTTTTTTTTTTTTAATTAAAGTAGAGAGAGCGGGAAAAAACAGACCCAACAGAAAAACTTAGACTGCTCAGAAAAACTTGTGAGCTGGTTGAAGAAGAGGCTTATGTGGCAAGAAACTGGTATCACTGACCAATGGCTATCAAGAAACCAAGGCCTATCAGCATCCATGTAAATAAGCTTGGTTGTGATTTCTCCACCAGTGATGTCTTAGGATGCTTGCAGCCTTGTCAGAGATCCTAAACCAGCACTAAGCCCTGCCAACTCAGGCCCAGATTCGTAACCTACAGGAATTATGAGACAATAAATGCTTGTTATTTGAAGCTGCAATTTTGGGGGGTAATGGTGATAGAGAAGTAGGTAAGTGGAAGTGAAGTGCCCCCATAACAAATGCCTAAAAATGTAGGTGAAGGCAAAAGGGATATTGAGAATCATGTAAGAGGAAACCTAAGTTGACTTAAACAAACTGTTAGTAGTAGAAATCTGATTTTGAGGATGCTATCTAAAAAGGAAGCAATCAAAATGGTTAAAAAGGAAGTAGGGGAAATGTCACCAGAAACTGGAAAAAAAAAAAAAAAAGGTGATCCCTTTGTGATGAAGTGGCAAAGACCTTAATTAAACTGTTGCCTGCAGTTGTGTGAAAGCTTAAAATATGCCTAATGAACTTGGTGATCTAGCTAAGGGGACTTCCAAGCAAAGCATTGAAAGTGCTGTCTCATTTCTTCTTGCTACTTAATGTAACATGTCCTTAAATGGCTCTTTTAGACCTGAAGAATTTTACCTCTCTGGAACAGAAACAGGATTCTTTCAAAGTCTACCCAACCACTATGTATGCATATAAACATGCAACAAATCAGGGTTTGTTTTGTTTTTTTTTTTTTAATGTGCTGCATTACTCTAGTTTCTGTACCTATTAGTTTTAAAATTTTGGAAGCAATATTCCATTCCAATAATCAATGAACTCTGAGTGGTTATTTTTTGATATGGAATGAAGTAATGGAATCTAAGCAACATCTGTGATGAGATAGTGAACTTAAATGGACTTTGAATTAGAAAACTATACTCAACACATAAAAAGAAAACAACTAAAATTAAAGTTTCCTTTATAAATCTATTGATTTCCAAGGTTCAATTCTGAAGAATGAGAAAGATAAGCAATTATAGGTCCAATTAGAAATTTTTTGTCAAATCACTTCACTAAATGGCCACTGTCTCTCTAGCACACCAGCATCTTTCCTTCCTCAGATAAATCTTCATTTGGGTCCTAAGCAATTCACTTAACCTTTCCAGGCCTCAGGGTGTCCTGCACAATTATAGCTTCATAGCACTGTTGTTTAATCAACATATTATTAGTGATCACACTTTGCACTACAATTTGGCAAATAGTAGGAACCGAGTACAGGTCAATTGACTATGAATCCATATAACTGCTGAGATATTGAGATGGGGAAATCTTATTTCTTCAGACGAGTCATAAATATACATAGTTTTTCCACTGACTCACTGATCTGAATTTCCTTTAGCAAAATAAAAACAGACCTAATAACCTCATTTAAAAGTTCCCTCTAGTATTAAGGAGGGCACTTGTGATGAGGACTGGGTATTATATGTAAGTGATGAATCACTAAATTCTACTCCTGAAACCAGTATTACACTATATGTTAACTAACTAGAATTTAAATAAAACCTAAAAAAAGTAAAGAGAATTATCCAAAGTTATCTGAAAAAATTAAAAATAAAATAAAATAGAAGTTCCCTCTACCCTGAATCCTCTTTCACTTCTTCTAGATCCCCCTTATCTGGCTCTACTTTTTATTTTTACCTATAGATTTCATCATCTTCTAATTTAAGTTTACTTGTACATTTTGATTATTTGCTGATCTAACTCTTCTATAAAGTAAACCCATTTTGATGAGTGCAGGATCTTTGTCTGTTTTGCTCAGTGATGTAGTCCAAGTACCCAGAAACATACTTTACACATAGTTAATATTCAATAAATAAATTTCAAAAAATGAATAAGTAATTCTCCAATTGTTTCCTAAGAGCTAATAATTGTTTAACATATGTTCTCTAAGAACTTAAAGAAATTCAATACCTCTCAACCAACCAACTGGACCTAACTATTCTAAATCCTGCTTCCTGATTTAGTTTGTAGAGAAAATCTTGGAAACTAAAGAAGCATCCTGACTACACTGTGGCTAGAAATTTATACAAGCTTAGACATTTTAACAATATTTGTTCTTCCAACCCATGAGTATGTTTTTCCATTTCTTTTTGTCATCTTTAATTTCTTTCATCAGTGTTTCATAATTATCAGAGTACAGATCTTTTATCTCTTTGTTTATATCT
The DNA here is from genome assembly GCF_037043125.1 of Eumetopias jubatus. NCBI lineage: Eukaryota > Metazoa > Chordata > Mammalia > Carnivora > Otariidae > Eumetopias > Eumetopias jubatus. Next base: position 54,990,946 of record NW_028274813.1, read on the forward strand.
TATGCTTTTTGCTGCAATTATAAATGGGATTGATTCCTTGATTTCTCTTTCTGCTGCTTCATTATTAGTGTATAGAAATTCAACAGATTTCTGTACATTGATTTTGTATACTGTGACTTTACTGAATTCATGTACCAGTTCTCCAAAATTTTTTGGTGGAGTCTTTTGGGTTTTCTATATACAGCATCATTTCATTGGCAAATAGTGAAAGTTTGACTTCTTCCTTGATGATTTGGATGCCTTTTATTGCTTTTTGTTGTCTGATAATTGTGTCTAGGACAAATAACAGTGGTGAGAATGGACATCCTTGTCTTATTCCTGACTATAGAGAAAAAGTTCACAGTTTTTCCCCATTGCAATAATACCCAAAGTAACCTACATATTTAATGCAATACCTATCAAAATACCAACAGCATTTTTTACAGAGCAAAAACAAACAATGCAAATTGTGCATGGAACTACAAAGGACCCCAAATAGCGAAAGCAATCTTGAAATAGAAAAGCAAAGCCGAAGGCATCACAATTCTAGACTTCAAGTTATGTTACAAAGCTGTAGTGATCAAGACACTATAGCACTGTCACATAAACAGCCACAGATCAATAGAACAGAATAGAAAACCCAGAAATAAACCCACAACTACATGGTCAACCAATCTTTGACAAAGCAGGAAAGAATATTCTATGGAAGAAAGTTTGTCAACAAATGGTGTTGGGAAAACTGGACAGCATGTGCAGTTTTGCATGTGCAAAAGAATGAAACTGAATCACTTTCTTACACCATACACAAAAATAAATTCAAAATGGATGAAATGGTGCCTGGGTGGCTCAGTTGGTTAAGCGACTGCCTTTGGCTCAGGTCATGATGCTGGAGTCCCGGGATCGAGTCCCACATCGGGCTTCCTGCTCAGCGGGGAGTCTGCTTCTCCCTCTGACCCTCTTCCCTCTCGTGCTTTCTATCTGTCATTCTCTCTCTCTCAAATAAATAAATAAAATCTTAAAAAAATAAAAAAAAATAAATTGGTCAGGTCCCCTTCTTAAAAAAAAAAAAAATGGATGAAAGACCTAAATGCGAGACAGGAATCCATCAAAATTCTAGAGAACAAAGGCAGTAACCTCTTTGACATCAGCCATAGAAACTTCTTTCTAGATATGCCTCCTGAGGAAAGGGAAGCGAAAGCAAAAATGAACTATTGAGACTTCATCAAAATAAAAACCTTCTGCACAGCAAAGGAAACAAAAAAGAAAACTAAAAGGCAGCCTACAGAATGGGAGAAGATATTTGCAAATGACATATCTGATAAAGGGTTATATACAAAATACATAAAGTACTTACCAAACTCAACACTCAAAATAAATAATAATAATCCAATTAAAAAATGGCCAGAAGACCTGAAAATACATTTTTCCAAAGACATCCAGATGGCTAACAAAGGCACGAAAAGATGCACAATGTCACTTATCATCATAGAAATACAAATCAAAACTACAATGAGATACCACCTCACACCTGTCAGAATGGCTAAAATCATCAACACAGGAGAAAATAAGTGTTGGCAAGGACTTTGAGAAAGGGGAATACTCTTGCACTGTTGGTGGGAATGCAAACTGGTACAGTTATCCTGGAAAACAGTATGGGGGTTCTACAAAAAGTTAAAACAGAACTACCCTACCATCTTTTTACTTACCCAAGGAATACAAAAATACTAATTTAGAGGGATACATGTACCCTGATGTTACAGAAGCATTTTCTACAATAGCCAAAATATGGAAAAACTTAAGATGTCCATTAACAGATGAATGGAGAAAGAAAATGTGGTGTGTTTGTGAGTGTGTGTGTGTGTGTGTATATATTTATATTTATTTATATATCATATATATGAAATATTACTCAACCATCAAAAAGAATGAAATCTTGTAATTTGCAAGGACATGAATAGAGCTAGAGTGTATTACGCTAAGTAAAATAAGTCAGAGAATTAAGTAAAATAAATCAGAGAAAGACAAATATATGATTTCACTCACATGTAGAATTTAAGAAACAAAACAAACGAGCAAAGGGAAAAAACATGAGAGAGCAAACCAAGAACCCCTTAACTATGGAGAACAAACTGACTGTTGCCAGAGGGGAGGTGGGTAGGGGGATGGGTGAAATAGGTGATGGGGATTGAGGAGTGCACTTGTTGTGATGAGCACTGCATGATATATGGAAGTGTTGAATCACTATATTGTACACCTGAAACTAATATTTCTCTGTATGTTAACTAACTAGAATTTATTTTTTTAAATATTTGTTTATTTTGGAGAGAGAGAAAGAGGAGGGTGGGGGAGAGGGAGAGAAAGAGAATCTCAAGCAGACTCTGCATTGAGTGATAGCCCCATACAGGGCTTGATCTTATGACCCTGAGATCATGACCTGAGCCAAAATCAAGAGTCCGATGCTTAAGTGACTGAGCCACCCAGGCATCCCACTACCTGGAATTTAAATAAAAACTTAAAAAAAATACCTGAGACTATTTTCAATATGATGCCTAGAGACCAAGTGATCATTATTTATCCAAAAAACTAATGAAGTTATCCAAAATGAATTTATGTATAAAAAATGAATTGAAACACCACAAACAGGTACTACTAGAAAGTCAGCATTTTTAAGGATTTTCTGGAAAATATAAAGCTTAAGGGAAGTGACTGAAGGAAAAATCAGCTAGCTCCTACCAAATTTTGATTCAAAGGGGGAAAAAAGAAAAAGAGTTGGCAAAAAAGTTGTTGGTCTTTTCTAAGAGTCCCATACACAAAGTTCAAGTCAAAGCACAGTGGCACAGAGCGAAGACCAGACATGGGAGAGTAAGCAGGAAATTAAGATTTCAAGAACTGCTAGAGCATCATGCAAATATATTTGTGCTTTATTGAGTGGGTCACCTCAATTTACAAGCAATGGAGAACAAGATAAGTGACTTTGACCCAGCTAGCCACTTTTATTGGTGAAGGAGTCAGGTAGAAAGGAGTACAATTCCCCAGCTGTCTTAAGGAAAATAAAATAAGTGGACTAAAATGATTCAGCTTAGCAGTGGATTTCTGTGCTGTGCATAGCTTTTCAGAAAATTCTTCCCTACTCACTAGTCTCAGAAGAGTGCCAAAGGGATACGTGTGGGGCACCGGCAGCAGTTTTCTATGCCATGTTTCTTAATTACTGAGTGGGTCATTATTAATTTATCATGTTGAATTTTGAGAGAACTCTTCTAATAAAACCATTCTTTTACATGTTAGTTTTAGACTAATTGAAAAGTAAGGCATAAATAATAGAGATGGAGATTAAAACCTCTTAAAATTGACATTTATTCATAAGGTCGAGTGATCTTCTGAATATCAGGATTAGACAGTGAATATAGAAGAGTTATTCACACTAGATTAAAACATACCTCTCCCATAGGCAAGGCCATGTCTCTAAGCTCGCCTCATTACCCTGAGTGACTGAAAGAAAGCACATTGTCCAGGCATATCAGCTTCTAAAAATATAAAGTGGCTGGGTGATGCATTCCTGGTGCCTCTACAAAACCTCACCAATAATATAGGTCGTTCCACCAAAGGTGAGGAAGAAGCATTTTCCTCAAAAATCTCATTTCTACTCTAGATAATATCTGTCATAAAAAATTTTTAACACTGATTGCAACGATTATCTTTTTAACCTGTATATCTTCAGTTTGTAGACAATGTACACAACCTAGTAGCTGTATTTCATGTTAGTGACCGATTATGAAATTTAATATAGTATTAAGTGCAACATAAGCATTTTCATTTTGGTCTCAAGACTGAATGATATTTTCTATGAATCCATTAGTATGCTTGTTATTATAAAACAATGAGTGGTTATTTTTCATTAACACAGGAAACCACAGGTTGATGACTCCATTGTTCATTTAGCAAAACATTGATATCATGGCCTTAGGTAGCCTTCTCTTTTGATGTTTCCCTTATGTTGCAAAATGACTGCAACAGAAACCACAGGTTGATGACTCCATTGTTCATTTAGCAAAACATTGATATCATGGCCTTAGGTAGCCTTCTCTTTTGATGTTTCCCTTATGTTGCAAAATGACTGCAACAGAACCAAGCAAACATTTCCAATGAGTCAAAAATATCTAAACAGAAATGAGAGGAGAGGAATTCTATTTTTGCACTGCTTTCTTTTATAAGAAATTATAACTTCCCCTAGAAACACAATATATGGCACTAACATATTCTCTATGTGCACAAGGGCCTGCATTTAATCACATATCTGGTTTTCTACCTTCAACAAGAGCTAGGAAAGTGAATGCCTGGCATTTTCCTATCTACAGAGGGAGGTAGTCATTCCCAGAAAGAAAGAAGAGTAGTAAGTGTGTTTTTTGTAAGCAAACAACATTGCCTGCCACTATCTTTGCCTATTTTTCATATATAAGTAAATACCTACTAAGGTTTTTTTTTTTTTTTGGTTATGAAAAACATATCTAACAAGCACACACATACATTTATAACATACCTAGAGATATATAAGAAAAGAAAATAGATTGTTTTAAGTCTGTTATTAGTGCAGATCATGATTTGGCATGAGAAGTGCTATGCAAAGAGAGGCCTACATATTTAATTGAGAGAGCCAGCAAGAAGGGAATATAAAAGATTCATTTAGGAAAAGCCCTCATAAAAGTGGGGGGAAAAAGTGGGAAGAAGAAAATAATATGGTAACAGGGAAAAAGTCAAAAAATTTCTCCCACCTCATAAAGAAGTCTACTGGTTTCTGGTGTTCAATGGGTGACATAGCCTGCAGGTCTGGAAAGTACACAGATTGATATATTTTTTTTGGGGGGAAGGAACATCAGTAAAGGATGGAGAGCAACTATCAGATGTCTGAGGGCAGGTATTAGAGATTTGGAGATGTGGCCATAAAAAAGATATAAAAACTACATACTGAGCATTAGGAATAAAATGAGTCACTACACATAATAAGATCTTCCACCTGAATACTTCACTTGCTCTGTACTGTTTTGGATACTACAATAAATGAGACTTATACAGCATTTATTTCTGAGCTTTCTCTTCTGTTTATAGACAAGTCAACTTTGTATCTAGTTTTTACAGGATTTGATCTATGCTTTCATTGCTAACTGTGTCCAGGGTCTCGAAGACCACCATAAACCTTCATGATTTCCTAGAGTGACTCCCAGGACTTAGAAAAGCTGTTATATTCATGGTTACAGTTTCTTACAACAGAAGGATACATGATAACATTAGCAAAGAGAAAATCCTCATGGGAAATCAGGGACAAGCTTCCAAGGGTCCAATCTCAATGGAGTCTCACAGATGCACTCTCAGCAACAGAGCATGTCGGCATGTGTGAGGTATTACCAATCAGGGAAGCTCATATAAAGCCTTGGGGTTCATGGTTTTGATTGGGAGTCACTCGTGAAGGCATGCAGCACCCACGTAACTGGACTCAGCTGCTCAGACTCCAAGCCTCTGAGCAAAAAGAGGCATTCACCATATATTGCCCTGTTGGCATAAACGATTTAATTAAACTGGTACCATGTGGCTCAAGACCTCAGACACACAAGGAGTATTAGGCAGAACACTCCCCATGGATTCAGATCAAACTTTGAGGAATCAGCCAAGGACCAGTGGTGAACACAGGCCTTTATGAGGGAATGTGCAAAATTTGAGCAACCCCAGCTTATGGAATCAACTCTTTCCTTCACAGTTCACCACCTCTGTGCAATGGCCTAGGTTCTCTTACAGCCAAATGGTCAAATTATTCTGAGCATCTATATTTAGCTAAGCATTTATATTACAGATACAGTAATAGTATCAGCATGAATATGCTTAACATTTGGGGGAGTCGGTATGGGGCAGGGATAGACTTAAGGAAACAACAAATTCATTCTATAAAGCCATGACATTTTTATATTTTTATACTAATTTGATTCCTTGCTTCCTCTCTTGATCTAGAGTCACTTTTATGTTCAGATAAACTTGTATGGAACTACGAAACATAGAAAATAACTGATAATTAGCTAAATTCAGTTTTTCCTTAGGCCATTTTCAATCAGCATTACATCCTGAAGAGACTTTATTTGACCCCAATATATTTGATCATGATTAAGCCATTTGAAGTTTTCCCTGACCTTACTGATGCTTTTTATTGATTTTTTTCCTCCTCCTTTCTTTTGTAAGTCCTCTATACATCCTCTGTTATATCTTCAGATTCACTAATCCTTTCTTCTGCAATATGTAATGTACTGTTGAACTTAGCCTTTATATTGTTCATCTAACTCATCAATAATTTCATCTGTTTTGTCTTTTCAGCATTCAATATCTTTCCCATCTTCAACACGCAAATGTAACTAGGATAACTGCTTTAATGTCCTTATATGCTAATTCTACCTCTTTGTCAGTTCTAGTTCTATTTTGATTACTTTTGACACATTTTTGTAATTTTTTGTTGGTTGCCAGACATTGTATGTTTTACTTTTTTGAGTGCTAGAAAATTTTCTATTGCTATAAGTATTCTTGATCATTATTATTGTGAATAATGCTTCAGTGAACATGGAGGAACAGATGTCTTTTCAAGATACTGATTCCAATTTGGATAAATATCTGAGATTCAGTTATCTGGAACCTCAACAAGACAGTAAGCAGGTGTAATTGTTGGGCTCAACTTATTTGTTTTCCATACTGCAGAGAATGCTCTTCATTGCCTGATGTCAGGTGTTCAAAATTTTTATCACATACATTATGTTTATCGTTTGTTTTCATTTGTATTAAGTGAGGGGGTAAATCTAATCTTTTTCTTCATATCGATTGGAAATGAAAGTTCCCTTTTCTCTTTTTTAAAAGGTTTTTGCTGTTGCTGCTGTCGTTGTTGTTTTATAGATGTATTATCATATTGCTGTTGTAACAAATATAATCTTGGTGACTTGAACAATAAAAATGTATTACCTGGGCGCCTGTGTGGCTCAGGTGGTTAGGCGTCTGCCTTCAGCTCAGGTCATGGTCCCGGGGTCCTGGGATCAAGTTCCGCATCAGGCTCCCTGCTCCTTGGGAGCCTGCTTCTCCCTCTGCCTCTCTCTCTCTCTCTCTCTCTCTATCTCTCATGAATAAATAAATAAAAAGTTTAAAAAGAATGTATTACCTTACATTTGTGTTGGGTAAAAGTACAACACAGGCCTCTGAACTCAAGGATAGGTAAGGCCATATTCCATTCTGGAGGCTCCAAGAGAGATCCCTTTCCCTTCCTTTTCCAGAGGCCACCAACGTCTCTTGGTTCATTACTTTCTCTCTCCATATTCAAAGACAGCAACTGGCATCCATGTCCTTTTCACAGAACATCACTCTGATGTTTCCAATTTCACATCAATTTCTCTGCCTCTGACTCCCCTCTGGCCTCTCTCTTCCACTTAAGGACATTTGTGAATTCATTATGCCCTCCTGGATAACCCAGGATAATCTATCTTCGATTAGGAAACTTAATTCAAATTATACAATCATAATATCCTTTGTGCTACATAATATAACATAATCTTGGTTCCAGGGATTAGAATGTAGACCTCTTTGGAGGCCAGTATTCTGCCTACCACAACAATATAGAGTTAAGGGTTTGCTTTTTTAATCCATTGTTAAAATCTTCATTTTTAACTGAAGAGTCTGAACACTGTACAGTTAATGTATTTATATAGCTGTTACATTAGTTTATAAACTTGCTATTTGTTTTCAGTTTTTCATTCTGTTATTTTACCCAATTTATGCTTTTTTAATATAGTACACATTTTAATTTCATTTTATCTCTTCCAATAGCTCTGATTTCACATCATTTACTTATTTTAGCTGTTGCATCTGTGATATTGACTAATTTTTCTCCTGCTTATGGGTTATGTTTGGAATACTAACTTGTTGAGCACCAGGATTTTGTTCCATTTAAGTATTTTGATTTTTAACAGGAAGTTCAGTTCCATGTAGATCAGCTTAGTACTTTCAAACCTCATTTTTAAGTTTTATTTTCTGGCATGACTAGAAAGATTTTGTTTTTGAGCTACTTTAGCTCAACTATTCAACTGACTCAATCACCGTACTCATTATCACTCTGTTCAGATTTTCTATTTCTTCATCCTTCAGTCTTAGTGAGTTGTATGTTTCTAGAAACATGTCCCTTTAGTCACGATCTTTGCTGATGACTACAAGACTCTGGGAATTGGACCACTTCTAGCTTTTCAGTTGTGGCTTTCTCCACTAGTTGTTCTTTGCTTGGCTTTGTGCATTCTTACCTGTGCAGAAGCAGCTCAATTCTCAGCCAAACAGAAAAACCCAACTGCTCCTGTGTAGCCTTTTGTATATTTCAGGAACTCCTTTTCTGCTTGCTTCCCTCTCTGTGGCCCTTTGCTCCACAATCTCCAGTTACATCAGCCTCTCCAAACTCCAACCTCCACCTCCTCAAATCAGCAAGACTGTCAGAGTCATCTTGCTTTCCCACTTCTTGCTCTCGCAATCATGGTATAGAAAAGGCCTCGAGACAGGAAGTGATGTCATTGTAAAACTTACCTTGCTTGTTTCCATTCTCTTAGATTACTGTCTTCTCCTGCCTGTTATATAACATTAAAGTAATGTTTTCTTTTTTTTATTTTTAGGTTCTCTTGTTTTTTACTGAAGAGGGCAAATCCTGCTCTGGTTACATCATATGAACACAATCATCTCTTGATCTTTCCACTGTTTTCTGGTATATTAATCAGTGAAAATTCTCAAAGCTTTTCTATTGTATTCCAATGATATTTTCAGTAAATCATGGTGCCTCACAGAATATTTACATGTACTCTGAAAAATCTGTTGCTTGTGGATCCCTCACATAAAGGCAGAATTGTCTATATGTTTTATATGCCATGTATTTATAGAATAACCCTGAAGTCTTCAGTATTTGATCAACAAAATGTGTAACAGACTACTTTAAACTTTCTGGCTGATGTGAAAACATTAGGCTTTAAAACATGCTTCCATTTTATGCCTAACAGGCACATGATACAAAAATCATTGTCATGACATTAATTAAATGTAAAATGGAATAGACAAGGTTTCAAAGTGAAGATGATAGTTTTGCAAAACAGATAACTATACTGTATTCATTTATTTAATGATTTTTAAAGTGCTCTTTTAATAGCATGCTTCCAGCCATCAACTGAGTTTCAGTTGACACTAATCTAATCTACTGATTATTCAAAAAGCGAGACTGATCTCCCTTGTTAAGGAATAGGAGTAGTCAATCATCCTGCAGCAATGAAACATAGACTTGGAAAACATTTTCCCATTTGGTTATTTTTCCCAAGAGAGCTCACTAATGCCTGCAAATAACAATAGTAAAATGCCCACGAAAATATTTATTGAAATAAATGTCAAAAATCAATTATATTAGGAAGCAAGTGACTGTAATACAAGTAGTACCATTCTCTAATGAAAAATTATTTAAGCATTTATTTAAAATTTTTCAAAACAAAACTAAATCTTATTCCTTTGGTCTGTCGGTAAGAATTACCCAACATCTTTGGAGAGTCCTTTCTAATAGAGCAATATAAACAAGAAAAAAAGATTTAATCTCCCCCATAGCTGTAGAAGGGAAAATTGTGAACAACAAGCTCGAGACTGAAGACCTAGATGATAATTTTCCATGATGAAATAAAATTTGGATTTATTAGACAATTACATGTTATAATAAAAAAAGGAAAAATAATGTAATTAGGATTACATTTCATAATGCTAAAGATGAAAAGAAACACTAAAAACAATCTAACATATGAAATATACAACGGGCTTCTTTCAACTATAGAGTTAGATTGACAGTAACAAAGATGCTGACTAACATAACATAAGAAAATAAAATTTAAAAAAACAGTAACAAAGAAAAATGTTTATTAACAAATCTTCTAATACCTTCTGTCATTATTTGAAATATTAAGATTTTCTACTTCCTCTTTAATTTTAATTTAGCTCTTCTAACTTTTTTCCTTTCCAAATACATTATTTGAAACAATACTTTAGACAGAAAATCACAAAGTACAAAGTAACAGTGGATCATTTCACACAGGAAATTTCTTTGATTTCTTTAGCTGCTTTACGTAAAATCCAGAGCTTTCAGGAGTTCACTGAAAGAAATTTTCCATCTTCCTTCAGCAAAACCACATGACTATTTAAAAACAGATATTTTAATTTTGTGTTTCTTGCTGTCACATGCTCAATGCTTTGACAGAAGTACCATTATTGTCTAAGGCAGAATTTTTCATATACAAGGGTATGTTTCTTTGTCTCAAGTTAATTCAGATTTCCATTCTAATAAAATCTCATAGTTGCCATCTTTCTGGATCTCTAAGAACATCTAATACAGAACATTGGTGGAATTGAGGTATATTCAGCAATCGCATGGTCTGCCTATAGGAGGACTCTGGTATCTTCCAGACTGCAGATTATACAAACTGAAGAAAAATATTGGTGGTAGGTTTGTAAACTGCAAACTGATTTACCAATCTCCCTGCCACAATGCTTATCTTATCACCTGCAAACTCCAAATGCTCCTCTATCATTTTTTTTAAAATAAGTACACCCTGTCAAATTACTACCAGCCCACGGTTAGAGTCCCGAAGAATTGTTACTGTCATTTCTACAAAAACAATGCTATTCAGGAAAATTATATGTGAACACTAGATGAAATCATGAGTCTATCCTATTTTGAATTTGTATATACTTTCTATATCATCCTTCAAGGCACAAGCCTGAATGACAGAGGTTACTGCTATTTTAATCTGCCTCAATTTCAAAGTTACTTGTAGCCTGTGAGCCTCTCTTGCACTGTCTTCATCCTTAGGTTCCATTGCTATTACTTTTAAAATGGAATCCAAATAAAGTTTTATTTTTCAATTCAAACCAAAAGTGACTTTGAGAAGTATATTAAAAATAACCACAGGTTATGTAGAGTTATTAATTTTTATTTTAATAGCATTTTGATCAGACTGTAATCTGTACAAATTCTGACTTTAAAAAAGACTTTTCTTGAATCCTTTACATTATCAACTCTTTTATAATCATTTGATATTGTAAAACAATAAATTTATGTGGGTATCCATATATATACATTTTCATAAGTTAAACTTGATAATTGTATGACATGGCCTCTCATTTTCCTCAGTTTTACTAACTGGGCATCTAAAAGCTGAAATTAGTACAAGTCTACCAACCTTGAATTTAATCTGTAAATTTATCAAAATTTTTTTTATTAATTTGATTAATTAATTTTCTATTTTGAATAAATGTTTTTCAGGTATGGCACCTCAATGTCCTTTTATCTTGTTTTCTTCCTCTAGCCTTACAAAGTTAAAAATATTTTGTAATAACATTTACATATTTTCCCGATTTCTTTCTCCATATTATGTATATCTCATTTAATACCTACTTTTGAGTTTTATTATTTATATTTTGTTTGTATTTTTTTGCCATAATGTTGTTTTTCTTATGCTTTTCAATACTGGGATCATTTAATTTATGTACTTTGTAAGCAGTATAAACTATTAATTCCATTTAAATCTTTTATTATATTCAATGAAGTAAAAAATTTCTAATGTTTGTTCTGTTTGAAGATTTACATTTTGATATCTTTTTCATTTTTTAAGATCCTGTACATTTTCCTTGATACAGTTATTTCTGATATTTTTTATTTTTTATAAAGATTTTATTTATTATTTATTTGAAACAGAGAGAGAGCACTTGTGTGTGAGCAAGCACAAGTAGAGGGGAGTGGCAGAGGGAGAGGGAGAAGCAGACTCCCCAGTGAGCAGGGAGCCAACTCAGGGCTGGATTCCAGGACCCTGAGATCATGACCTGAGCCAAAGGCAGACACTTAACCAACCACCCGAGCCACCCAGGCACCCCTATTTCTGCTATTTAAAAAACTTAGGAATTTTGGCTTTTTTCTGTGAGTACTCACATCTGAATTTTAAAGCATTCAACAAAATGTTTCTTAAATTCAGATTTAAGAGTGTAGCAGTATCTTTAACATTTTCTTATATACAGCATGTAACAAACCTGTTACTTGACTTTCTATCTCCCTGGCCTGACTTCTCTATCTCTTTAGTGGTGTTTTTCATACATATTTTTGTTATTACATTATTATTTTATACCTTCCATATTTCTCTTTCAAAAAGGGCTGTTGATATCTGCATTCAGGATTATAACCAACGTACAAATATAATTTAAACTTTTCTTTATTCTGACCTGGCTTTAATGTTAATTTCCAGCCTTCTTAGTCCAAGTTTCCTGTATATATGAATTATATTTTGTTTCAGGTCAGGGCATGTCTTCAAGGAATTTTAGAAGATAACAATAGATATATTTGCTGATTTTCCAATTATTAAAAATGTTTACATTATTATTTCATACACTGAATTTATTTTGAATAATATAAATTCATTGTTGTTATAAACAATGAATCTTAACTACTGCTTACTCTAAATTTGACGGCTTGCCTGAACTTAGTTGCCATGTATGTATATATGACTATTGTTTCCCTCTCGCACCGTATAGGAATTTTTCTTCTTTCTTGTTCCAACCAGAACTCCTGATCTTGCCTGAAGCTTGCTCTTCCAGCACTCTTCATCTTTGCTAAAGCTCAGGCCTAATATTTGAGTATCTCTATCTCACCAAATCCTTTAGGTGTAATTTTTTAAAATTTTATTTTATTATGTTATTTTAAAGATTTTATTTATTTGACAGAGACAGAGCGAGAGAGGGAACACAAGCAGGGGGAGTGGGAGAGGGAGAAGCAGGCTTCCCGCGGAGCAGACAGCCCGATGCTGGGCTCGATCCCAGGACCCTGGGATCATGACCTGAGCCAAAGGCAGAAGCATAACGACTGAGTCACCCAGGCACCCCTCATTAGGTGTAAATTAACCATATATACACTGTGCAACACCTTTTCATTACTCTCCCCACTATCACTCTGGACAACGGCAACATTGCCTGGTCTAATTCACAGCCCTACTGCTAACTTTGTCCCACTTGCATCTATGTTTAAAGCAGCAAGCTGAGAAATCCTATTACAATGTGAAGGATCCTTGCCCTTCTTTGCCTCCTACACTTCTCAGACTAAGAAAGATACTCTCTACAGTGGTCAGCAAGGCCCCATAGCATATGCCGCCCTGTTATGACTCTGATGTCATTTCCTGCAACTTAACTTTGCCCAGGCCGCCCTCTTTAGCGTTCTTGGATTCCTGTTATTTCTCAAACACTTCAGGTGCTCTCCCACTACAAATCTAGTGCAGTAGCCTCTCCACATGTCTGGAATATACCTCCTTCAGTTACTGCATGGCTCACTTCTTATGTCCCTCAAATTTTTTTATTATGTTATGTTAATCATTAGTTACATAAATAGTTTTTTTCTTTAAATATTTTATTATTATGTTAATCACCATATATAGCATCATTAGTTTGTGATGTAGTGTTCCATGATGCATTGTTTGTGCATAACACCTAGTGCTCCACGCAGAATGTGCCCTCTTTTATACCCATCACCAGGCTAAGCCATCCCCCCACCCCCTCCCCTCTAGAACCCTGAGTTTGTTATTCAGAGTCCATCGTCTCTCATGGTTCGTCTCCCCCTCCAAGTTACCCACCTTCATTCTTCCGCTCCTGCTATCTTCTATTTTTTTTTTCTTAACATATATTGCATTATTTGTTTCAGAGGTACAGATCTGTGATTCAACAGTCTTGCACAATTCACAGCACTCACCATAGCACATACCCTCCCCAATGTCTGTCACCCAGCCACCCCATCCCTCCCACCCCCCACCACTCCAGCACCCCTCAGTTTGTTTCCCGAGGTTAAAAATTCCTCATATCAGTGAGGTCATATGATACATGTCTTTCTCTGATTGACTTATTTCACTCAGCATAACACGTTCCAGTTCCATCCACGTCATTGCAAATGGCAAGATCTCATTCCTTTTGATGGCTTCATAATACCCCATTGTGTATATATATATATATATATATATATATATATATATATATATACCACATATTCTTTATCCATTCATCTGTTGATGGACATCTTGGCTCTTTCCACAGTTTAGCCATTGTGGACATTGCTGCTATAAACATCGGGGTGCACGTACCCCTTCGTATTCCTACATTTGTATCTTTGGGGTAAATACCCAGTAGTGCAAATGCTGGATCAAATGGTAGCTCTATTTTCAACTTTTTGAGGGACCTCCATACTGTTTTCCAGAGTGGCTGCACCAGCTTGCATTCCCACCAACAGTGTAGGAGGGTGCCCCTTTCTCACAGCCCCACCAACATCTGTCATTTCCTGACTTGTTAATTTTAGCCATTCTGACTGGTGTGAGGTGGTATCTCATTGAGGTTTTGATTTGGATTTCCCTGATGCCGAGTAATGTTGAGCACTTTTTCATGTGTCTGTTGGCCATTTGGAGGTCTTCTTTGGGAAAATGTCTGTTCATGTCTTCTGCCCATTTCTTGATTGGATCATTTTGTTCTTTTCAATTGATCATTTGAACTTTGTTTAATAAGTTCTTTATAGATTTTGGATACTAGCCCTTTATCTGATATGTCATTTGCAAATATCTTCTCCCATTCTGTCAGTTGTCTTTTGGTTTTGTGGACTGTTTCTTTTGCTGTGCAAAAGCTTTTTATCTTGATGAAATCCCAATAGTTCATTTTTTGCCCTTCCTTCCCTTGCCTTTGGCAATGTTTCTAGGAAGTTCTGTGGCTGAGGTCGAAGAGGTTGCTGCCTGTGTTCTCCTTTAGGATTTTGATGGACTCCTGTCTCATATCCAGGTCTTTCAACCATTTGGTGTCTATTTTTGTAAGGAAATGGTTCAGTTCCATTCTTCTGCAAGTGGCTGTCCAATTTTCCCAACACCATTTGTTGAAAATACTGTCATTTTTTCATCGGATATTCTTTCCTGCTTGTCGAAGATGAGTTGACCACAGAGTTGAGGGTCCATTTCTGGGCTCTCGATTCTGTTCCATTGATCTATGTGTCTGTTGTTGTGCCAGTACCATACTGTCTTGATGATGACAGCTTTGTAATAGAGCTAGAAGTCTGGAATTGTGATGCCGCCAGCTTTGCTTTTCTTTTTCAACATTCCTCTGGCTATTCGGGGTCTTTTCTTGTTCCATACAAGTTTTAGGATTATTTGTTCCATTTTTTTGAAAAAACTGGATGGTATTTTGATGGGGATTGCATTGAATGTGTAGATTGCTGTAGGTAGCATTGACATCTTCACGATATTTGTTCTTCCAATCCATGAGCATGGAACGTTTTTCCATTTCTTTGTGTCTTCCTCAATTTCTTTCATGAGTATTTTATAGTTTTCTGAGTACAGATCCTTTGGCTCTTTGGTTAGATTTATTCCTATGTATCTTATGGTTTTGGGTGCAATTGTAAATGGGATCGACTCCTTAATTTGTCTCTCTTCTGTCCTGCTGTTGGTGTATAGGAATGCCACTGATTTCTGTGCATTGATTTTTCTATCCTGACACTTTACTGAATTCCTGTATGAGTTCTAGCAGTCTTAGGGTGGAGTCTTTTGGGTTTTCTACATAAAGTCTCATATCATCTGCAAAGAGTGAGAGTTTGACTTCCTCTTTGCCGATTTGGATGCCTTTGATTTCTTTTATCGTCTGATTGCTGTGGCTAGGACTTCTAATACTATGTTGAATAGCAGTGGTGATAGTGGCATCCCTGCCATGTTGCTGACCTTAGGGGGAAAGCTCTCAGTTTTTCCCCATTGAGAATGATATTCGCTGTGGGTTTTTCATAGATGGCTTTTATGATATTGAGGTAGGTACCCTCTATCCCTATACTCTG
Source organism: Eumetopias jubatus (assembly GCF_037043125.1). Taxonomy (NCBI): domain Eukaryota; kingdom Metazoa; phylum Chordata; class Mammalia; order Carnivora; family Otariidae; genus Eumetopias; species Eumetopias jubatus. The sequence goes on from NW_028274813.1 coordinate 55,006,832, forward strand.
AAGAGTTTTGATCAAGAAAGGATGCTGTACTTTGTCAAAAGCTTTTTCTGTATCTATTGAGAGGATCATATGATTCTTGTTCTTTATTTTGTTAATGTATTGTATCACGTTGATTGATTTGCAGATGTTGAACCGGCCTTGCAGCCCAGGGATAAATCCCACTTGGTCGTGGTGAATAATCCTTTTCATGTACTGTTGGATCCTACTGGCTAGTATTTTGGTGAGAGTTTTGCATCCATGTTCATCAAGGATATTGGTCTGTAATTCTCCTTTTTGATGGGGTCTTTGTCTGGTTTGGGGATCAAGGTAATGGTGGCCTCATAAAATGAGTTTGGAAGTGTCCTTCCATTTCTATTTTTTGGAACAGTTTCAGGAGATTAGGTATTAATTCTTTTTAAAATGTTTGGTAGAATTCCCCTGGGAAGCCATCTGGCCTTGTGCTTTTGTTTGTTAGGAGACTTTTGATGACTGCTTCAATTTCCTTAGTGGTTACAGGTCTGTTCAGGTTTTCTATTTCTTCCTGGTTCTGTTTTCTTAGTTGATACATCTCTAGGAATGCACCCATTTCTTCCAGGTTATCTAATTTGCTGGCATATCGTTGTTCATAATATGTTCTTATAACTGTTTGTATTTCTTTGGTGTTTGTTGTGATCTCTCCTCTTTCATTCATGATTCTGTTGATTTGGGTCATTTCTCTTTTCTTTTTAATATGTCTGGCCAGGGGTTTATCAATCTTGTTAATTCTTTCAAAGAATCAGCTCCTTGTTTTGTTGATCTGTTCTGTTCTTTTGGTTTCTATTTCATTGATTTCTGCTCTGATCTTTATTATTTCTCTTCTCCTGCTGGGTTTGGGCTTTATTTGCTATTTTTTTTCCTCTAGGTCCCTTATGTGTAGGGTTAGTTTGTGCATTTGAGACCTTTCTGGTTTGTTGAGAAAGGCTTGTATGGCTGTATACTTTCTTCTTAGGACTGCCTTTGTTGCATCCCAAAGATTTTGAACAGTTGTGTTTTCATTTTCATTGATTTCCATGAATTTTTTTAATTCTTCTTTAATTTCCTGGTTGACCCATTCATTTTTTAGTAGGATGCTCTTTAGCCTCCATGTATTTCAGTTCTTTCTGACTTTCCTCTTGTGATTGAGTTCTAGTTTCAAAGCATTGTGGTCTGAAAATATCCAGGGAATAATCCCAATCTTTTGGTACCAGTTGAGACCTGATTTGTGACCTAGGATGTGATCAATTCTGGAGAATGTTCCATGGACAGAGAAGAATGTGTATTCCATTGATTTGGGATGGAATGTTCTGAATATGTCTCTGAAGTCCATTTGGTCCAGTGTGTCATTTAAAGTCTTTATTTCCTTGTTGATCTTTTGCTTAGAAGATCTGTCCATTTCAGTCAGGGGGGTGTTAAAGTCCCCCACTATTATTGTATTGTTGTCAATGTGTTTCTTCCCTTTTGTTATTAATTGCCTTATATAATTGGCTGCTCCTATGTAAGGGGCATGGATATTTATAATTGTTAGATCTTCTTGTTGGATAGACCCTTTATGTAGGATACAGTGTCCTTCCTCATCTCTTATTACAGTCTGTGGTTTAAAATCTAATTTGTCTGATATAAGGATTGCCACCCCAGCTTTCTTTTGGTGTCCATTAGCATGGTATATGGTTTTCCACCCCCTCACTTTCAATCTGGGGGTGTCTTTGCGTCTAAAACGAATCTCTTGCAGACAGCATATCGATGGGTCTTGTTTTTTAATCCTATCTGATAGCCTATGTCTTTTGATTGGGGCATTTAGCCCATTTACATTCAGGGTAACTATTGAAAGATAGGAATTTAGTGCCATTGTATTGCCTGTAAGGTGACTGTTACTGTTTATTGTCTCTGTTCCTTTCTGGTCTATGCTGCTTTTAGGATCTCTCTTTGCTTAGAGGACCCCTTCCAATATTTCTTGGAGGGCTGGTTTCGTGTTTGCAAATTCCTTTAGTTTTTGTTTGTCCTGGAAGCTTTTTATCCCTCCTATTTTCAATGATAGCCTAGCTGGATATAGTATTCTTGGCTGCATATTTTTCTCATTTAGTTCTCTGAATATATCATGCCAGTCCTTTCTGGCCTGCCAGGTCTCTGTGGGTAGGTCTGTTGCCAATCTAATGTTTTTACCATTATAGGTTACATATCTCTTCTCCCCAGCTGCTTTCAGGATTTTCTCTTTGTCTCTGAGACCGGTAAAATTTACTATTAGATGTCGGGGTGTTAATCTATTTTTATTGATTTTGAGAGGGGTTCTCTGTGCCTCCTGGATTTTGATGGCTGTTTCCTTCCCCCACTAGGGAAGTTCTCTGTTATAATTTGCTCCAATATACCTTCTGCCCCTCTCTCTCTTTCTTCTTCTTCTGGGATCCCAATTATTCTACTATTGTTTCATCTTATTGTATCACTTATCTCTCGAATTCTGCCCTCATGATCCAGTAGTTGTTTATCTCTTTTTCTCAGCTTCTTTATTTTCCATCATTTCGTCTTCTATATTGCTGATTCTCTCTTCTGCCTCATTTTTCCTAGCAGTTAGTGCCCCCATTTTTTATTGCACCTCATTAATAGCCTTTTTGATTTCTACATGGTTGGATTTTAGTTCTTTTATTTCTCCAGAAAGGGTTTCTCTAATACCTTCCACACTTTTTTCAAGCCCAGCTAGTATCTTTAAAATCATGATTCTGAACTCTAGGTCCGACATCATACTAATGTCTGTATTGAGTAAGTCCGTGTAAGATAGTACTACCTCTTGTTCTTTTTGTTGAGGTGATTTTTTTTCTATCTTGCCATTTTGTCCAGAGGAGAATAGATGAATGAGAGAACAAAATGCTAACAGGGTAACAATCTCCCCAGAAAATATACTCTAAACAAATCAGAAAAGACCTGAAACCAGGGGAAAAGAAAGGGAAAGAAAGAAAAGAGAAAAAAAAAAAGAAAAAGAAAAAGATAAAAACAAAGAAAAACAGAACAAAACAAAACAAAAAGAATATGATCAAATATGATGAGGCCGGTGCATAGGTCGGTGTCACACACTAGATGTTGGGTGTATTTTGGTCCGTTAGAAGAAAGTGCGACCCAAAATTTTAAAGAAAGAAAGACTTATATATGTACAAAATAAGGGTTGATACGATGAAGGGATAGAATATGACTGTAAAGATGAAAATTATAAAAAAATTATAAAAGGAATTGATAAGATAACAAGTTGTTTGAAAAAAGAAAGAAGAGGTTTTAAAAAAAAGAAAAGAAAAGAAAAAAAAAGAGAGAATGTGATCAGGCAGGAGACTAGAACAGAGCCATACACTAGAGATTTAGGGTATATTTTGATCTGTTAGAAGAAACTGTATCTCAAAATTTTAAAGAGAGAACAACTTATATATATATATATGCCAAAAATAAGGGTAACTACTATGAAGGGATAGAATATGCCTCTAAAAATGAAAAATAAAAAAAATTTTTAAAGGAATTGACAAGATGTTGGTTGAAAAAGTGAAAAAGAAAAATTCAAAAAAAAAAAAGACAGTTAAAAAAAATTAACTTTGAAAGACTAAAGAATCATGGTAAAAAAGCCATGAATTCTATGTGCAGTATTCCCCTAACGTTGGAGGTCTGCCATTTTCATTGATCGGTAAACTTGGTCTTGGCTTGCTGTTTGGGATAATCTTCTGGGGGAGGGGCCTGTTGCAGAGGTTCCCAAATGTCTTTGCCGGAGGTGGAATTGCCCTACCCTTGCTGGTCCAGGCTAAGTAATCTGCTTGTGTTTGCTCTCGGGAGCCTTTGTTCCCTGCAAGTTTTTGGTACAGCTTTGGAGGATGAGAGTGAAAATGGTGGCCTCCCAATGTCTGCCCCGGAGGAGCTGAGAACTGAGGGCCCGCTCCTCAGTGTGCCCCCAGAGAAAAGCAGTCATCACTCCCGTCTCCCCGGTCTCTGGCTGCACTCTGTGCTCACCCGGCCTGTGACCCAGCGTTTCTATCTCTGGCACCCAACTCAGTGTTGGAGTCTCCAAGCCCAGCAGATCCCTGCGGTGCGCTTCTGCGCCACTCCTCTCAGGGGAGGAAGGGGAGTCTCCCCAGATCTGCCGCTTGTTGGGTCCCTGCTGGAGGAGCAGTGGCCTGACTATGCCGCGGATCACAGTTTATGGCAACCCCGAGCTGAGAGCCCGCACCTCGGCTCCGTCTCTGCAGCCAGCTTTCCCGCTCTGATACCCAGGAGCTCTGCTGCACTCAGGCAGTCCCAGTCTTTCTGTGACCTCAAGGGTCCTGAGACCACACTGCTCCGCAAGGATTCCACCCTCCGCTTAGCCACTGGAGCGACGTCCCTCAGCGGAGCCGACTTCTAAAAGTTCTGATTTTGTGCTCACTGCTCTATCATTTGCCAGAAGCAGCCCATGGAGGCCCCCCTCCCCCGCCGTCTATCCTCCCGAATATCACCTTGGATTCACTTCTCTGCACGTCCTACCTTCCAGAAAGTGGTCGCTTTTCTGTTCAGAGTTGTTGCTATTCTTTTCTTCGATCTCCTGTTGAGTTTGTAGGTGTTCAGAATGGCTTGATCCCTATTCAGCTGGATTCATGAGACCAGATGAAATCCAGGTCTCCTACTCCTCCGCCATCTTGCTCCACATGTCATTAGTTTTTGATGTAGTGTTCCATGATTCATTGTTTGCATATAACACCCAGTGCTCCATGCAGTATGTGCCCTCTTTAATACCCATCACCAGGCTAACCCATCCCCCCACCTGCCTCCCCTCTAGAACCCTCAGTTTGTTTCTCAGAGTCCATAGTCTCTCATGGTTCATCTCTCCCTCCAATATCCCCCCCTTCATATATCACATTTTGATTAGAGAAACTCACCCTTTCAACCCTCACTAACTCCCCTTTGTACGGTTTTTAAAATTATAGATTCTAAATTTAGTAAATAAAGAATAAAAATAAAATGTTGATAATATCAAACAGAACTAATTATTCCTATATGTTTTATTTTTTAAATTGAAGGAACAAATATTTTTTATGTGTGGCCATTTTAGGAAAACTTGATTAGGGTTAGATTTTTTTTTAAGACAGTTTAACAAGTTTTTTTTTTTTAATTCTGAATGGCCCAAATTTGCAACAAACACAATAAAGTAGAATTATCAAGGGAGACAAAATACAAACAAAAATAATATTCTTCAAGGGCAAAGAAAATTTATGCAGTTAATATTTTGATAATACATGACTAAAATGTATATTAGTAGCAATGTTATTTTCAAAATTAAGAAACTTTATAAAAATTAAAGTTCAGACTTAATAGAAACTTTTGGTGATAAAAAGTAATTTCTGTAATCTGGCCACAAGGAAACTTGGTAATTTTATAAAAAGAAAACCAAAATTCTAATACTACTTTTAAATATATCTACAATGTAAAAATGTACAGTTTAGGATCCAGAAACCCTTTTCTTTATCAATATGTGCATTAACATTGAAACAACTAAATGACGATTTTTAGGAGTTAAAAACACAGATTCCACATTCCTTAGATATTTTATATTTACAGAGTATCTTCAAATCTGTGTTTTTAACTATTGCTATAAACTTCCAAAATGATTTTATATACAGTTATATGTATATGCTTCAATGCAAATATAAAAGCATGTAATTAACATTTTCATTTAAATTTTGCCTACAATATAAATACCTTTTAGCATATTCAATGAAATGATGCATGTATTCATATTTATAGCTTAATTTACCAACCTAACAGATTACAACTATTTCCTTAAAAAGCCAATAACATACTTATTATCTTGTGTTTATTTTCAATTATGTGTCATCACTGTACTGAGCATTGTCTGAGCCATTTATGTTAATTACCACCATTAACTAAAGCAGTCAATTTTTGTCTTCTTTTAAACTGAAGCACATATTTATATCATTTTTATCACTTAAAAATTTTAAAGTGAAGACATGTAAAATATTACATAATTGCACCTATTTTTCTATAACCTATTTATATTTAAAAAATTACAACATGGATAATGGATAGCTATGTCTAATAACTAATGTTTTTATCTGTATTTTGTCTGGAAATTGTCTAGATATCCAAAAGCATATATTAACTCAATTTAATATAGATACTAAAATAAAATTGACTAATGATGTAAAGTTACAATTTAATGCAACAAATCATTTCCTTATGTCTGTTGCATTAAAATGATTTACAATATTGAAACCTTTTAAAAGGACCTCAATGCAATTTTAATTATACATGTTTATATTTTATTATCTTAAATAATTTGTAGAAGTTTAAAAGATAAGTAATGAAACCCAAACCTTGTTTTTTTTTTTTTTTTTTTTTTTTTAATTTGAGAAAGAGAGAGCCAGGGGGAGGAGCAGGAGAGGTACAAGCAAACTCTGCTAAGAACAGAGCCCAACACAGGGCTCAATCTCACAACCCTGACGTCATGACCCTGACATCATGACTTGAACTGAAATCAAGAGCCAGATTGGCTCAACTGACTGAGCCACCCAGCCACCCCAACCTAGATCTTGTCTTAAGTCAAATATCATGTAAAAATTATTTTTATATGGTGGTAACATTAGAAAGAGGATGGAGAGTATTTTAAAAGCTAAAGTATACCTTATCCAATTTTTCCTACGATTCAACTAATTATCAGGAATAGTACACGAAATCTCTTTAATATATATGGCTCTGTATTCATATATCAAAACATTTTAACTCTTGAATTCATACTGAAAGCTTTAATTGTATAACTTTTCTTCCAATCTAGGATTCAAAACTATTTTCTAAACTCATAAGTGATTTTTTTTTGTTCCAGATTTACAAGGAGAAAAACATACAAAAGAAGCACAAGGAGTTTAAGTTTTCTTTCTTTTAGAATTTATTGACCACTTAACTTGAACAGATATTCCTAGAATGAACACATAAAAAAAAAAAAAGGAGAGAAAACTCTTGTTTATGATGAAGTTATCTCCATAGTTTCTCCAGAGAAGATAAACAGAGATGAAGTGGAAGAAAAGAGAATTAAAATAGAGCCAACTTCAGTTAAGTATGAAATTATTTGAAAAAGCTAATTGCAGTCTCTCTGCAAGGAGAGGAGGCAGCATCTATTTAGAAAAACATTTCAAAACATGCACATGTACAAGAGAGGGGATCACTGTACTTTATTTAAATGATAACTTGAACTCTTAGTAAGGTCATCAAATTTAATGATTAAAAAGTCTTTACTTGTTAATGCAATTGCCTTTTTAGACAGAAACGAGAAAATATCTTCAGAAGGTTTTGGTTTTTTTTCCTAATTTGACTCAAGTCTTTTGCATAAAAGAAGTCCTTAAGTGATCATTGTAATTTCAAATTTTTCTTAGACTTTACATGAAGGAAGCAAGCATTTGGCCTGTAATGCCAAGTGGACTGAGAATACTCCATAAAAACTGCCCATTTGTGAGATTAATGCCTGTGAAACTTCTTATCTCTAGAACCTGATCAAAAACTGGTGGTCACCAGCTGGGCAAAGGAGTGTGTCAACAACTTCAAGTAGATGAAAATTTTTTAAAAGTAGTTTTCAGGAACACCACAACAATAAAGGAGAGGCTTACATGGTTTTGAAAAGGTGACTCAAAGCAAAGTTTATTCTAAAGTTGTTGCTCATATGAGATCTTCTGTACTCAATTACTGGGGCCAAATTAAGGATGGATTTATTAGACCTGTAAAACCTCCCTATAGATTCTCTTAAAATTTCACAACATAAAATGATGACAAAAAGATAAACAATGTTATAAATAACAAAGCAGATTTTGATTAAGGATTAGATCAGATCAGATCATTGAAGATTTTCTAAAAGAACTCATTCTTTGAAGCAAAATAAACACAGCATTGTGAGCTCAATGCAAATATATCAGAGTTCACATCTTTCCTAGGACATATCTAATGTTTGTGGTCCTAAACTCCTAAGTAGGTGGCTTTAAGAGACTCAGAAGAACACACAGTTCTACCTGAGGAGTCTTGATCTATGAAGGTTTACTGATTGAATCTTTGTAGGACATCCATATTTGAATGCAAGCCTTTCAAAAAAATCCACCAATGTGTGGAACAGGAAAGACTAATTTTATTAGATTTATTGCAACACAAAGACCAATACTTTCCAAATCTTAATGGTATCTCTGAAGGAAGGAGAAGGGGAGAGTGTATTTATAGGGTTATTAGAGACTAGACTGGGTAATGTTAAAGTGGGCATTATATGAAAGAAGTAGGTAGGGTCTTATCTAGATTTTATGGGAAAATAGCTCTGGATTGGTGGGCATAGTGAGGAAGGGTCTTGAAGTAAGTTTTGGTAAAGAAGCTGTTATCTGGAGAAGTATTTTATTTGGTTGGCAATATTAAGAGCAAGTTGTTTCCTGGAGGAAAGGTCTGGGTAAGTTTACTTGTTCTCAGCTTCATTAAAATGGGAAAGAAAATATGCTCAGTCCCAAAATTATTCAACATGAAGCCAGGAAGAATATTTGGTCTTAACATAAGGACAGGAATTACATTTTTTCAATTCTCCCAATGTTAATGTTTCCTTTGCATCCTTTAGTAGGTGTAGCAAAAACTGTTGATCTCTCAAGTCCATTTTTGTCTCTTCCATAGTAATAGGATTTTTTAGCTGGTAATTGGTTTGGGAGTACTGACAAATACATCCTTAGTATCTCTAACAGTCAGATATAAACACAGTCAAAGAGTTGTGGAAATAAAAGACTACTCAAATGAGAACAAGCATATTTGTTATAGCAAAGGAGTCAGTGACCATCACTTGTGTTCTGCAAAGACTCAAAGATAGTCAAGAGAGTGGCAAAGCCTTGTAGTGGGAGACAAAAAGAAAGTGAGCGCCTCGGATATCATCTGATTAAAGGTTATTGGCAGGGGCGAACTTAAAGAGAACTAACTAGAAGTGGGGACACTTGCACAACTGGTTTGAGGAATTTATTTTACTTTCTCTGGTTTGTTCTTAGTTGAATGTGGTGGCAATAATTCAATAATTAGGGAACTGGGCATCACTGACCAAGTCCTGATCATTTTCAACCATTGATGAAGAGACTGAGTTAGCTTCCTGGGCTGATTGCCACAGAGATTGTGGGTCAGAGTTCTCCTGTCATTTATGGTCTGGCCATGGTCTCTTGGATATTCAGTCTCTCAAAATGATGATTTATCCTGTGCTAAATGCTGGGGACCTTTTTAAAGAGACAGCTGACACATGTATACTCAACTTTACCCCTTCTTCTAAATCTTTCCTTAGTTTGGTTGCCTGGAATATTAATGTATCTTAAGTAATGAAGCCTCGACCACCTGTGGAATGATGGGACACAGGCTGAAAATTGTCTGGTCCCTAAGGAAACTGGGAGTAGAGTCATACCATGACTGCTTATATCCAGAACTTTTTATATGAATAAACTTCTATTTTGAGTAGGTCAGTACTATTCTTGCTATTCATAGCCAGACTTTTAAAAACTTAGCGATGATTCTTTTTATTGAAATCATTAGAGTGGCTTTCAGAAAGGGCCAACTTCTACTGAAACTTACATAAAATCTTTAAGTAAATGTGAAAAAAAAAACTGATGCTCTCAAAACACAAAACACAGAGGAATTGTATTCTTTGATTATTGTCATCATGTATTTTAAAAATTAAAGTCTCTATTGAACTTATTATGTTAACTATGAAAATGCATCAGTGCACATAACTGGCATAAACCTCCAGATTGAGTTTTGCTTATGGACAAACTTTCTATTGATCAAACATGCCCCTGAACTCTATTGAGATGGAGGCACATTGAGATGACCACAAAAAGAGATAGCATAAGGGGTCACAAGCTTTTAATCTGTCCACAGTAAAAGTTATGTCCATCTTTTCCCTTTTATTTAAGAATACTGAGAATTGAAATCCCCAGATGTGGATAAAATTGTCTTTCAGAAAAATAATTTTCTTTCTGGCATATATTTCATCTTTGAATGACTTTGGAAGAAATTTAAAATCACTGCATTTTATATTCCTATGGGATTCTCTTAAACCAAGGCTCTTTAACTGCTGTTAATGTTTCCATATGCAGTTTGGAGTTTTAAAAGGAAATTGAGCCTAGTATTTGCCACATAGTTTTCTAAGTTTCTGAACTGCTGTACCAATTATATTATTTATATTATTCCTGTGGATCATAAATAGTTTTTATCAGAAATGTATAGGTATCTAGTGTTAAATTCTAAGGAAATAAATAGAAAGCTCTAAATTAACGGAATGGTGAAAAGCATACAGAAAAAGGCTTCTGGCTCTTCTTATACTTCTGAAGAGAAAACTTCAAGTGACAATGGCTCCAAATTTATTTATCCTAAGTCATTATTTTCTTTCTAAGGTAATAGCTATTGACCAAGGCAGCAAACTGATCTTCAGGTTCTGGAATGTTAAATGTCTACAGCTATGTTCAGATGGGTGGATTTCTTGTCTGTCTGTATGTTGTATTCCATACACACTGGTAAAGAAGTGAAAGTATTTCACTTTGCGATACAAGTCATGGTATATATACTGAATGACATATGTTGTCACTATAGATAGGTAATTACTAACTTTAAAAGATATCTTTTAAAATAAGTGAAATGTGTGAAATAAGTGAAAGATAAATCACAGAGAAAAGCAGTTTAGAAAAATACATATGTTTTAGAAAGGACAGCATTTCTAAATTTTCTCCATGCGGATGTAACTCCAAATGTTGATAGAGGCCTGATTTAAAATGGGTAAAGTTTTTTTTGTGTCAGTGATAAGATCAATTATAGATGATTTGGAATTAAGCTCTAATTTAATGCAAGTGAGACAAATGTTAAAAATAAGACCAATATGTAATAGTTCAATTCACAAGAAAATGCTTATTTATTTGATGATTGTTGTGATTTAACTTGATTTATGAATAGCTAACGGGGAATGGTAAACAACTTTTGGCATTTTAAATTTCAGGTCAGCTCCAGATAAGATATGGTCATCTACTTTCTACTGTTTTAGTTGAGACATCAGCATTTAGTCTAATTTCTATTTTGAATAGGAGATACTTTTAATATCTTTTCTTCTTAATTTGTCTTCTGCCTTTTTAGTAAAATATGTCTAAGATTTGAGTTATCCTATTTAACATATACTGTACCTCCTATATCAGTAAATGTTTGATTTTCTTCAGTTCTCAAAAATTCAGTTATTACTTCTTCGTATATTGCCTCCTATCCATTTCTTTATTTTACTCTTTAGAGATCCTGGTTAAAAAGAATATCAGGACTACTCATTGTACCTCCCTATATTTTGAGTTTACTTTAATAAATTCCAACTGCTGCTATTTCTGCTGCATTTTTGGTAGTTACTTATGATCCAATTCCCAAGTCACTAATTCTCTGTTCAACTCTGTCTAGTTTATTGTTCAACCCATCCACTGAGTTCTTTTTATTTTTTAGGCTTTAATGTTTTTTTCAAAACTGTGGGATTTGAAAAAAAAAGTCATATCTGTAGTTTCTTTTGATTTGCTCATTTTATGATTCTCACCTTTTATTCTTTAAGAATTTCATTTGTAAATATTTTATATTCTCTATAACTTCCTTCACCTATAAATAAGAAGAGGAAAATTTGGGGCTACCCGAAATTAAAATGTTTGATAAATATAAATTTTCCATGAGAATGCATCTATATATTTTTTTAATTTTCTCAAGTTAAAGAGGATTCCTGGAATTACTATGATTAGAAAGGCATGCACACATGTGGGGTTCAAACAATGATGACTTGCATGCGTATATGAGCTAGTCTATGGATTTTACAGGTCAGCTATCCAAAAGTTGAAATAAGTCACACAGATGATAGAGATCATCTATTCATTAATTTGACTATATCATATGCACTCTCTTAGGTGGATAAGAACTACCCAAGTCTAACAGACTCAGATAGGATATCAGGTAGCTGAGAAAATTTGCGGATGACCCCTCAGAATTGGAGGTTCTCCCTCAGACTTAAACTGCATTATATAAGCCCCTGTATCTGGGTTCCATAAGTCAGACCAACTGAATTCTGCCCCACATAGCACCAAATATTTTTTTTAAGATTTTATTTATTTATTTAATTGACAGAAAGAGGGAGACGACAATAGAGGGAACACAAGCAGGGGAAGTGGGAGAGGGAGAAGCAGGCTTCCCGCGGAGCAGGGAGCCCGATGCGGGGCTCGATCCCATGACCCTAGGATCATGACCTGAGCTGAAGGCAGACGCTTAACCAACTGAGCCACCCAGGTGCCCCACCAAATATTATTTTAATCACATCTTGTTACAGCTCTGCATGGATCTCCTTAAACCAAATAAACTCTTCTTGTGCTGATACATGTAAGAAGTTTGAAGTTTAGTATTTTAAAATGGTTAGAATATGCATTCTGAGTATGTATAAGTTCACACAGTTCTCACAAAACAGAAGCATTAACATTTGCATCTTTTAAAACACCATTTCCGGGGGCGCCTGTGTGGCTCCTGGATTAAGCAACTGCCTTGGGCTCAGGTCATGATCCCAGGGGCCTGCTCAGTGGGGAGCCTGCTTCTCTCTCTCCCATTCCCCTGCTTGTGTGCTCTCTCTCTCTCTCTCTCTGTCAAATAAATAAATAAATAAAATCTTAAAAGAAAAAAAAACACCATTTCCTATATATACAAGCATCTTTTACAATACTGTTTCCTGTATGAACAATAATCTATTATTACAATGACGGATCTATTGCATAAGGATCTATTTCCACAGAAATCACATAATTTTTAGATTTTTTGTTTATTGCTATGAAACATATTTATTAAGCATTCCCTATACATGATGATAACTTCCTCCTCTTCATATGTTAACAGGAGATGCTGAATGTCATTCCGTGGAAGAGTTGACTGCTTTCATTGCCTAATTTTCTTTTAGCCTTGCCACATGGATTGCATAAGAAATCAACTGGGGTTTCATTCATACATTCATAATTGAATTACATTCTCTATTTGGGTATTTTTTTCTATAGTTTCATTTGCTTGATTTTTACTACTGAACCTCTAAATACCATCATATTAACTGATGTCTAGAGAAAAAACATGGTACCATTGGTAGTGATTTTATGTATTACTTTGGAATCACTTCAATTCTATTCAGTGTCTCATCAAAATCTGTTTATTAGAAGAATTGTTTGTTTCATAAATATTTTTTCTTATGGAGATACATTATAATTACTTGTGAAAAATAACTGTTGTAAGGTTTACATTCTGCACCCTTGCTAATACACTCTTGCTCTGTTATGAAAACAATAAAAATGCAAGTAAAAAGATAGTCAAAAAAAAAGAACAAAATGAAATCACATTTGTGTAGAGTCAGGAAGACATAGATATAATCAGGATTTTTTGCTTGCTTTTAATATTTATTAGATCTGTGACCAATTTTAATCAAATATAACTGAATAAATAAATTGACACATATAGAAATGAAAATTGGATATATATTCTACAGAAAAATAAATAATACTCATTATTGAAAGGACACAAACTTTGCAAAATGCTACCATGCTAGGGAATATGAGGTATTCCTATTTAAGCTCCTTGTTTTTAGTACTTTCTAGAACTGCATTAGTCTTTCTCATCAAATACAGCACTATAAAGAAAGGTTAAGAATAAGTAGCATCTGCTTCCAATCATGAAGTTCATAGAGGAAAAAGAGTTTTATTCAGAAATTCACATACTAACATAAGCCCTAGAAATTGAAAGATGCTGGGTCAAATTCATCACTCTTTAAGGGTCCCAAATGCTGTATGTATGTATGTGATATATATATATATAAAATAAAGACTACATTTATTTCCATACCAATTTCTATATGAGGATTCATAACTCTGACTGTCACCTGCTATGCTCCCCTTCATTTTCTGTTTTGAAAAAGAGCAAAAAAAAAAAAAATATATTAAAACACCTACTAAACCACTTCACAGATTTTAACATAAATCTCGATTTCAACAATAAGAGTATAACATAAATTATTCAAAAAAAGCACAAACTTATAGTTTATTACTGTTAAAAGTAATAAATCTGCTCTGTTATACAGGCTCACATGCTGAGCATAGCAGTATTATTGTGGAGAAAGCTGGCAATATATGATGTTATTTAAAATGCAGCTTCTTTTTCTGCTAAGGCCTTGGTATATACTCTAGTATTCAAAGTGTATTAGATATTTGAGAGAATAAAAATAAAAATTGAAAGAAATTAATGTGTTACATTCAAACAGAATTTTCTACCCTGTGTCAGTTTTCTCATCTGTAAATTGTGGAGACTAGACTCGATCTTTTCTAAGGACTCTACTGCCTATTAATTATTATGAAATATGTTTCAATGTGTGGAAGGAAGGGTGGAAGGAATCCCTTAATTTTGTCATACACAAAGAATGGCTCTATTTAAACTAGATGGATGCTTTCATTATCATTAACTTTTCAATGTAAGAAAAAGAAGCTTGCCCTAAGTACAAATATAATTCCAATTCCCTCTTTAGTGTAAAAATTATGTAGTTATGATTATCCTAAAACACAATCTTTCTCACCGGTGAATCACCAAGGGAATATATAGATGTCTCTGTGCTCAGATAGCTGTTTCAATGACACACACTACGTCTATTTAGTAGCTTCTGGGTACAACCCACATCATTATTTGGGCATAGGAGAAAAATAAAATTAAAAGGAAAAAACTGAAACAGCAAGATAATATTCTTGCCATCTCTGAACTTATATCTGATTAATTTAATTCCCAATTGTTTTCCTTTCTATCTGTTCATTTATCTTTATAAAACACAGAAGAAAAAAAAATTCCTTCTCAAACAACAGCAAGATTTTATAAACCAAATTACTTTAGACAAATTTAAATTTCTTTCTAATCCAGTCCCTACGCATTTTCCCTGTAATAATCTATTTCCCATTCCTAATGAATTCTCAGCCTCCTGAGGTTAGCTTTCTCCTTTTAGGCTCAGCTCAAATGAAACATCCTACAAGAGAGATGCCTTAATTTGCCCAGTTGCAAATATTTGGTCTTCTTTTCTTCCACAGTACAGTACCTATTTCCAAATGATATTCAATTTTTCTTTCCTTATACCAATTTACTTATAACTCCCCCTCCCCAGATATTAAGCACATTAAGTTTCTTGGAAGTTTCTCACTAAATTATGTCTTTATTTGCTTATCTCTGGGAATACAAAAGGCACCCAATAATAGATGTTCAGTTGAATGTCTTAATCACCAAAAAGGTATATTGGTCAAATTTGAGGGGAAATGAGGGTGTTTGAAGTTAAAGTTTATGAAAGTTAATCCTATTAAAAAGAATATCTGCTAAATTGTACATGTACCCTAACTCGATTTGTGATTAAATAAGAAAAAAAAAATCACAAGCATGTGTTTTAAGATGGTGATAAGCATATTCAAAACCCTGATTACCACAAAAGCAGTAACTCTGTTTAAATGAAGCAGACATACTTCTGTAGGTTATTTTATTGTACACCCATAAAATCCATGAATCTTGAGGATGAGGAAAGTGAGGATACTACAGAACAACAAAGTTTCAAAAGTTAAAATCCATAGTGTTAGAATAAAATTTTACAAGATAGTCATAGTCATTCTGCTTATGCTCTTAACTTGTGTTTTAAGAATCTCCACTTGAGCCTAGGGGATGGGGGTAGAATAGGGAAGAATTCATTAGGATGCTGGTCTGACAGGGAGAACTAATCCTGACATAGCAAAAAGCCAACTTTGATGTAGTTACTCACGTATTTAAAGGAGAGGTAGTTTGGAACATACCATCAGGACTTTTAATCAAACACATATTTGTCCAGATTCATACATGAATGTCTAAAATATTGAGGGAAAGGGGTTGTAAGTACGTTTTAAAGTCTCTGTTCCCTAAACTCTAAAACTTATCAAAGCACACTTGCAAGATTGAGTAACAGAAAGAAGTGATGAATCCCCCTACACACCTGCTCTTACAGTACAAAGCATTAGTAGCGGGCTTTCTGGAGCAGCAGTACGTGTTTAAGAAAGTGTAGACCTATGGGAAATTTCCCACCCTTGGCTCCTTGGTTAGGAAATGGTAAAACAGCAGCTTTACTTAGTGAGATTTTAAAGAAAAGGAAGGATTTAATTCTTAGGATGATTGCAGATACTTTGAGTAGGTGAGGGAAAATGTTGGGGGTTGGGGAGCTGATGATTCTATAAAACTCCCAATAGGTTCAGTCAAAAGAATGATATTAAGATTTTAATATTCCATTTATGCAAGAATCTAATAAAAGACTAAACATGTAAGACTGTAGAATTTGACTTGAACATATATATATGCCCTTTAATTTTTAATGAAATATTTGACATTTAGAAAAAAATATATAGAATATAATAAACAGCCATATACCCACATTTATAAAAAGCAAATTCCAGCAAATTAAGTTTTACAACTAGCCAAGGTCTGAATGGACTATCCACAAAGTAAAATCAAACTCATAGGGCTAAGCACAGTGAGAGTAACAACATCTTCAATCATCCCACACTTATTTAACCCCTACATTTTTGTTTTTTGCCAGTTTTCAAGAGTCTTGGGCCAAAAGATGTTCATTTGGACTTTAGACTTATCCTCCTAAAAGTAAGCACCCCTGAATATAGAGATAGGGTCTGCTGCTATGTATTTTATAGCACAGAGGGATAAAGAGAATATATTCACTCTGTAGGCAGTTTATTTAGGAAAACAAAGTGGAAGGGTTAGTTAATGATGCATAATAAAGAATTTGGTTGGCTTTTGTTCTGGGCTTCTGAGAGAGAATCTCTAAATAACACTGGATTTATGCTAAGAAAGTGACTTATGGCAGTCACCTAGAGAGTTTCAAGATGGGAACTACCATGCCAAAAGAACCAACAACGTGATTAGAGGGTTAAGCCCAACGATGAGTGATACCAGCTGGACATCCAGAGAAATGAGAGGAGCTGGATACTGAGTTCAAACAAGTGGTCAGTGATTCAGTCAGTCATGCCTACATCATGAAAAACCAGTAAGATATGTGCATACCTCCAAGATCAATGAACTTCACTCTCTGGTTATCTTAAACGAATGTTATGGGAGGGTGAGGTATCCTGAGGACATACCAGGTTCACATGTGGAATCCTCCCAGACTTTGAACTATGTCTTTTCGTTTTATCCTGATTTATATCCCTTGTAATAAATATGTAAATACAAATATGACCCTTTTATGAGTTCTGTAAATCCTTCTAACAAATTGCCAAACTTGAGGAAGTAAAGGGAACAACCAGATTAGCAGATAGTTGGTCAAAGTACAGGTCATGTCTAAACCCTGAAGCTTTCAGTTGGAGTTCTAAGTGAAGGCAGTCGTATAGGCAATGTTCCCTTCACCTGTAACATTTATGCTAACTTTGGGTAGTTAATGCCATAACTGCAATGAGGGTAAAATTAAAAATAATTATTCATGACACTTGTTAAAGATGGTAAGACTTTATTCAGGACCATTGTGATAGGTATGGAGACACCTAGGATAAATTTTTTGCAGTAGATTAGAGAGATTAATTTCAGTTCCAAATACAGTAGGGACATGTGGGGATTTACAGCCAAAGAATAAGGCAGGGGTCAGTAGATAGGATAATTACTAAGAAGAAACATTAGGGATAAGGGAGATTCTGGCTAAACCAACCTAACAGGATTCTTGCTAAAGACAGGTCACAATAATCAGGTCTCACCTGGGGGATGATCAGATCTTGAGAGTAATCAGATATTGAGCATGCAGAATTTCTGGTTAAGCTGACTTAGCAGGATTCTTGCTAAGAATCTAGATTTTATAAGGAAACACACAGATTGGCCAGGAGAAGCTTTAGAAGGCTGACTAAAGTTTGGTCCGGCAAAGAATCTTTGTCAATAGACCCCCTCCAAAGGATCAGCAGTGATCCCTGCCATCTGGTATTAACACTACTGTGTAGCACCCTTTTGCATTACATGATTGCTCTGCAACACTGAACAATGGAATATAGCAGAAGTTACGGTATGTCACTTTCAAGATTATTAGAGTATAAAAAACACTGAAGCTTCCATCTGTGTGTGTGTGTGTGTGTGTGTGTGTGTGTGTGTGTGTGTGAGGGAGAGAGAGAAATCATTTGCCATGCTGTGGAAAACAGCTATCATGTTGACACTGTGAGCAGCCCTACAGAGAAGCATACACAGTGAGGAAATAAAGCCCTCCACCGAGAGCCAATTGTATAAACTGGAAAGTAGAAACCTCAGTCTAGTCAAGCCTTCAGGTGACCATATTCCCAGAAACTTACTGATTATAATCTTAGGAAAAACTATGAGCCAAAACCACTCAGCTAAGATGATTTAGATTCCTGACACTGGGAAACTGAGTAAGGTAATAAATTATTTAATACTTCTTTTTTTTTATAGATTTTATTTATTTATTTGAGAGAGAATGAGATAGAGAGAGAGCACAAGAGGGAAGAGGATCAGAGGGAGAAGCAGACTCCCTGCTGAGCAGGGAGCCCGATGCGGGACTCGATCCCGGGACTCCAGGATCATGACCTGAGCTGAAGGCAGTCGCTTAACCAACTGAGCCACCCAGGCGCCCAATTATTTAATACTTCTAAAGTTTGAAGTTAGTTATTATACAACAGGATATAATTGAAAGACTGGGTAATCTATGTCTACTTTTTTTTTCTTTAAGGAATAGCAATTGGTAGTATTCCTTCAACTTTCCTGAAGAGGAAAGCATGAGAGTCAGAGGAGAGGCTCATGCCATTTTGACATATGGAACTCTTTCAACGCAATAGGACATACAGTAGAAGAAATGTTCCTCCTCCTACCCCAAATTGATCAGATTATCATAACTGAATGCAATCATACATTACAATATGTTGAAATAATAACTTACTGCAATTTCCCTAAAGAAAATGAAGATTGTGATTTTATTTTTATTTTAAGATGAAAAAATAAATGAGTTGCCAAGCAAGTTATAGCGTCGTGGGCACTCATAACTATTAAAATAAAGTAGGGGTGCTTGTGTGACTCAGTCAGTTAAGCATCTGACTCTTGATTTCAGCTCAGGTCATGATCTCAGGGTCATGAGACCGAGCCCCACATCAGTCTCCACACTCAGCAAGGAGTTGGTTTCTCTCCCTCTCCCTCTGCCCCTTTCCCCACTCAAGTTCACATATACTCTCTAGAATAAGTAAATAAACCTTTAAAAAAATAAGTAAATAAAATAAAATGTTGTGATATGTTCAAATCAATCAACTTACTACTATGCACAATTATTAATGTTTAAACATTTTTTAGCCTTTTATTTTGTCCATGGTATACTATTATCAAGAGTATATTCAAAAGATAGTAAATTGTTCTTGGTCTACTTGTCTAAACGTAAATTGGTAAAACCATTCAGAAGAGACAATGGGACTGTCATTTTTCATTTTGTTGTATAGAAAGTATGTCAATTGATTTATATGCTGGCTCCATTTTTATTCATATATCTCATATAATTTAGGGTCACTTGTTTGACTTTGGCTTCTATAAAGCAAGGGGTACACTTAAGACACTTGGCCATGCTTCAAAAGGACCTATATTAAGATTCCTTAAGTGTAAATGCCATTATATGATAACAGCATTTCAAATTCACAAACCAATTTATGCTTTCTTATTTTGAAGCATTACATTTCATTATGTAAATATTATCTGTGAGATTAAATGTTTTAAAAACAATAGAATGAGGCACCAAATTAAAGGTATTTAATGTCCAAAAGATTTAAGGGGGTTTTATTTTGTTTATCTCACACTTTTCTTTTGCAGAGAACACTGTGGCATATACTGAAGAATTTTGTTAAGGTCAAAAAACTGAACTTTGATGGATATGTAATAAAAACCAAGCCAAAAGCCAATATACCTTTTTTTTCCCCAAGTTTTGAAATAGAATGTATTTGAGGGTTTTAAATAACTGCAGTGACTTCCAGTGTAGTTAAGCAAATATTTGTTTACCAGTTACTTTAGCTATCCTATTGATAAAATTATGAAAGAAAGCATATTAGTTATTATTTCTCTGAAGTTAGTAACGTGATCCCCTCATCTATACCATGATCCCTTTTTGGGCAAGATTACTCCCAGTGTATATGGTGCAGATGATGGACATTTCTCTAGTTATTTATGAAAGATTTTTTCCAACAACTCCATTATCTTCTAGGAGACAAGTCTATTAATGAACATGCCTATATATTGAGATATAAATAAAAGAGGGATTCATTTATAAAAGACCTTAATATATATTTGGGACAGACACAGTTACAGAATTTGTAAAAAAACATTCTAGGGGTGCCTGGCTGGCTTGGTTGGTGTGGTGTGTGACTCTTGAGCTCAGGGTTTGGGGTTTGAGCCCATGTTGGGTGTGGAGGTTACTTAAAAATAAAATATTTTTAAAAAATCATTCTATACATACTTACTAATGTATTCATGGAAAGTTAAGTGATGTGAAACTGAAAGATGCATCAGAAATTGGTACTACCTTTAAGGCTTTATAGTCCCATAGCATATAAAATGTAAACATTTAAAGGACATTTAAGTTTTCTAGCAGTTCATTTTTATTGTAAGTATTTTAAGTTTTAAGCAGGCGTGCACATGCACACACACACAAAATTAAAAATACAACTATCCTATGATCCAGCAATCATACTACTAGGTATTTACCCAAAAAAGACAAAAAAATACAAATTCAATGGGATACATGCACCCCCATGTTTATAGCAGCATTATCTACAATAGCCAAACTATGGAAACAGCTCAAGTGTCCATTAACTGATGAGGGGATCACACACACACACACACACACACACACACACACACACACACACACACACACTGGAATATTACTCAGCCATAATAAAGGATGAAATCTTGCCATTTGCAACAACGTGGATGGAGCTAAGACTATTACGCTAAGCAAAATAAGTCAGTCAGAGAAAGACAAATACTATATGATTTCACTCATATGTGGAATTTTTTAAAGATTTTATTATTTATTATTTATATATTTATTTAAGAGAGACAAAGAGAGAGAGGAGCAGAGGGACAGAAGCAAGAGGACTCTATGCTGAGCGCAGAATCTGACACATGGCTCAATCCCATGACCTTGAGGTTATGACCTGAGCCAAAATCAAGAGTTGGATGCTTAACTGACTGAGCCAAACAAGTGCCCTGCGTATGTAGAATTTAAGAAACAAACAAATGTGCAAAGAGAAAAAAAGAGAGAGAGATGCAAACCAAGAAAGGGTTGTTAACTATAGAGAACAAACTGATGGTTACCAGAGGGGAGATGGGTGCTGGATCGGTGAAACAGGTGATGGGGATTAAGGAGGCACTAGTTACGATGAGTACTGGGTGTTGTATGGAGGTGTGGAATCACTATATTGTACACCTGAAACTATTACATGGCATGTTAACTAACTGGAATTTAAAAAAAAACAACAACTTAAAAAAATAAATGGCACTTAAATTTAACCTTTTTTCCTCACTTTTAATAAATCAGTGGTAGGAATGGCAATCATTATGATAAGTATCATTATTATAAAACTCAGGTTTAGTGACGCCTGGGTGGCTCATTCAGTTAAATGGCTGCCTTTCTTCGACTCAGGTCATGATCCCAGGGTCCTGGGAATCGAGCCCTGCATCAAACTCCCTGCTCACCTGAGCAGGGAGTCTGCTTCTCCCTCTACCTCTGCCTGCTGCTCCCCCTGCTTGTGCTCTCTCGCTCTCTTTCTCTGTGGCAAAGAAATAAAATCTTTAAAAATTAATAATAAAAAAATAATAAAACTCGGATTTAAAGAACTATGATAGTGCAACACCTGATAAAACAGAAATGAAAAGATGATAATATATTAAAGTCATTATGGAAAAATAGCAATTGTTTTAGGTAATGAAAAACCCAAAAACATAGATGGACTTCTGCTTCCAAGGGATAGAGTAGAAAAGTACTTTTCCATATCCCATCTGCTAAGTACAACTAAAATCTCTATATGTTACATATAAAACAAAAATAAAAATCTGAAGAATACATTGAAAATAGTAGACTGACTAGGTGTCTTCAGGACACAGGGAATGGCATGGTGGCATGTTACTTGGGTTTTTATCACATATATCCCAGGCTGAGTATTGAAAAGGCTGGTAATCTAGAAACATCTATGTAACAAATAAAAAGAACTCCAACAAAAGCTTATTTTCCTAGCCAAATTATCGAGAAAGATTTCTAGCAGGGCAAAAATTAAAAACTAAAAGCAAGTTTAATCAATAACTGTTCTTCTCTAGCCAAATATCACACATATGTGCACACACACATACAAAGAAATATAACCATCCATCCTCACCCATGTAAGCACAATCAATGTGAGATGCCTAGACTTCCACTACAGTGAGGCTATTATGCATGATGTCAAAGAAAGCCAAGTAGGGAGCTAGGACTTTCACTGCTAATGGAAGCAGAAGCACCCTCTCTACTATGGTTCTAGTAGACACCAGTTGAGTGATTTGGACTTTTATCTCATTTGCATTAATGGGGTCTCTCTCTCTCTCTCTCTCTCTCTCTCTCTCTCAACTAGAGTGATGCTAAAGGAGGCCTAGAAGAGTCATGACATTCACCATACCTCCGGCAATAACAAGACTACCCACACCAGTGCTAGTGTTGACCACTTGGATGGTCAGAATTCCCATCCTTACCCAGCAGTAAGGAAGAGCACCCCCTTGCTCATTAATAGAGGTCCATGAGAAACCTGAAGTTCTGCCTCTATCTGGCAGTAATGAGGTGACACCCCATTTAGTAGTAGTACCAAAAAAAAAAAAAGCCAACCAAAACAAAGGTTCAATTATGATCCAAAGTCTCATAGCATAATACCCAAAATGTCCAAGTTTCAATAAAAAATCACTCATCATACCAAGAACCAGGAGTATCTCAAACAGAATAAAAATGACAATGAATAGATGATAACCCTAAAATCATGGGCATATTAGAATTATATGACAAAGTTTTTGAAAAAGCCATGCTGAAAAAATTCCTATGAACCATTTTGAATATTCATGAAACAAATGAAATTATATGAAACTTCAGCAAATAAATATAAAGTTTTAAGCAAAGAAGTAGAAGACAAAGAAGAACCAAATGGAAATTTTAGAACTGAAAGATACAACAACCAAACGAAAAGATTAGTAGATGGACTCAACAACAAAATGAAGAAGACACAAGAACAATAGTGAACCCAGAGATAAAAAATAATTACCCAGTATGAACAAAGGAGAGAAAATAGACTAAAAAAAAAAATGAAAAGAGCCTCAGGGACCTGTTGGACTATTATAAAAAATATAACATTTGTGTCAGAATTCTGGAAGGAGAGGAGAAAAAGGGCAAGCCACAAAAAGTATTTAAAAAGCTGAGGAAACTCTAAACAGGATAAATGTAAAGAAACCCACTCCAGAACCTACCTTATTTAAACTTCTGAAATCTTACCTATGAGGAAAAATGATTATAATAGATTTCTGATCAGAATCTGTGATGGCCAAAAGGAGTATCACAGTGTTTTTCAAACGCTGAAAGAAATTTCTGTCAGCCCAGAATCCTATCCAGTGGATTTTTTTTTTTTTTTTTAGGAATGAAAGGGAAAGGAAGACATCCTTATAAAAACAGAAAGTAAGAGAATTTGTCACAAGCCGATATCTTAAAATAGTATCTCAAGGCAGTTCTCTAGACAGAAAAACCAGAAATGAAGGAATCTTGAAACATTAGAGGGAGGAAAAAAAAAAACAACAACATGATAAGCAAGAATATCCATAAATAAATTCTCCTTCTCATGCACTTTTTAAATTATGTGTGGTAGTTGAAACAAAAATTATAACACCACCTGATGAGGTTCTAAGTGTATGTACAGATAATGCAAGAGAATTGTATTACAAATAGAGGAAAGCAAAAGGACTTAAAAGTAGGTAAGTTTTCTGCACTAGTTCTTGAACTGGTAGAATCTCAACACCAGTGGTTTGCTAAGTTATGTATATACAATGTAATACCTGGACCAAATACTAAAAGCAATTCAAAAGCATACACTAAAAATTTAACACTAGAAATAGAGCAAAATAAAATTCTCAAAAATGTTTGTTCAAGTAACAAATGAGAAAACAGGAAAAAATTAAAAGTCTATACCAAAACAACAACAACAACAACAAAAACAGAGAAGAAAACAAAATCAAAATAGAAAATGGCAAAATTAAGCCCTAAAATACCAATAGTTGCATTAAATATAAATGGTCTAAATGTACAAAAGACAGATATTGACAAAGTGGATTAAAAATATGATCCAAGCAATTGTTGTCTATAAAAAAACCTTGCTTCAAATAGATCAATATAGTAAGTTGAAAATCAAAGGATAGAAAAAAATATATATCAAGTAAATATTAATCATAAGGGGGAAAAAGGAGTGGATATTTTAATAGAAGTTATGGTAGGCCAGTACAAAGAAAATTATAAGACTGGGACGTTACATGATGATCAAAGGGTCATTCTGTCAAGTAGATATATCTATCCTAATGCATTAACAAAAGGACTCTAAGATAGTAAGTCAAAAACTTACCAGTTTTTGTTTATAATTGAAAATATCAATACTCCTTTACCACTATTTAACAGAACTAAATAGAAAATCAGGAAAGACACAGAAGAACTCAGCACTATCAACCAGCAGAATATAATATTTATAAAATATGAGACACAACATCAGTATATACTTTCTATTTAAGTGTTCATAGTAAGTATAGCAAGAAAGGCCATATCTTGGGCCATAAAACAAACCTCCACAGATTTAAAATAATTGAAATCACACAAATTCCCAATCCCAGCAATGAGACAAAGATGTCATAGCCAGACCCTAAAGATATCAAAAGTATAATGGGGAAATAACAAATGTTGTCAATAATGTGGAGGAAAAGGAACCCTGGTACAGTGCTGATGGGAATGTAAATTGGTGAAGCCACAATAGAAAACAATACGGAGTTTCCTCAAAACACTGAAAACAGAAATAACATATGGATCCAGTAATTCCACCTCTGTGTATTTACCCCAAAACATAAAAACACCAATTTAAAAGAATATGCACCCCTTATGTTTATTGTAACATTTTTTACAATAGCCAAGATATGGGAGCAAACTAAGTGCCCACTGATAAAGAAATGGATAAAGTGTGGTATATATACACAATAGAATATTACTCAGCCATTAAAACAACAAAATCTTGCCATTGGTAAGATTATTATGCTAAGTGAAATAAATTAGACAAAGACAAATACCATATGATTTCAATAATATGTGGAATCTAAAAATACAACAAACAAGCCAAAAACAGAACTGGTGGATGTCAGAGGAGAGGAAGGTGTAGGTATAAGCCAAATAAGTGAATGGGATTAACAGGGACAAAATTCTAATTATAAAATAAAGTACAGGGAGGAAAAACAACATAGAAAATATAGTCAATAAAATTGTAATAACTTTATAGGGTGACAGTTGGTAACTACACTTACTGTGGCATTTAATAATGTATATAACTGTTGAATCACTATGTTGTACACCTGAAACTACTAAAATATATGTCAACTATACTTCAATCAAAATAACAATAGAGAAATTCTATAAACAAATATATAATATACATATGATAACTTAGGTGAAATGATTTACTTCTTGAAAAACATGAACTACAACACATACAATATGAAATCAAGAATTTGAATAGCACTATAACAAATAGGGAGTTGATTTTGTAAGAAAAACATCCAAAAGATAAATTACTTTATCCAGAATTTTCAATAGGGAATTGTTCCAAATGTTTAAAGAATGAATATCATTGCTACCCAATAAATACTTCCAGAAATTAGAAGAGCAGAGATCTCTTTCCAGTTCATTTTATGAATGCCTTAGACCAAAATCAATGCAAGGAAAATAAGGAATATTATAGTTTAAAATTTCTCATAAGTAGAGATGCAAAAACAAATTATTAGCAAATAAAATTCTTCAATATTTTTAAAAGAAAACCCGTACACTGGGATAAAATATATGCAAAGCACATATTCGAAAAAGGACAAGTATTTGGGATATATTAAAAAAACTCTCAAAATGTAACACTATTTTATCACATGCTTACTTTCTCCCATCTTTTGAGATGGCCATATATTGCTCTTTCATTTTATTAATGTGATGTATCACATCTATTAATATGCTCATGTGTGACCATCTCTGTATCCCATGGATAAATCTCACATGGCCATAGAATATGATACTATTAAGGCTGTTGAATTAAATTTACTAATATTTTGTTGAAATTTTTGCATCTCATTCATCAGGAATATTAGTCTATAGATTTTTTCCCCTTGTTTTGTGCCTATCTGGCTTTGATATCAAGATAATACTGGCCTTATGGAACGAGTTTGAAAGTGTTCCCTCCTGTTCAGTTATTTGGAAGAGTCTGAGAATAATTTGCATACATTCTTCTTTAAATGTTTGGTATAAATGGCCAGTGAATGCACTTGGTCCTGGACTTTCTGTGTTGGGATATTTTTGATTAGTGATTCAATCTCCTTATTCATTATTAGTTTGTTCAGATTTGTATATTTCTAGGAATTTATCCATTTCTTCTAGGTTATCTATTCAATTTGTTGGCATATAAATTTTTTACATTAGTCTCCTATGATGCTACATATTTCTGTGTTATCAATTGTGATGTCTCCTCCTTCATTTCTGATTTTGTCTTCTCTTTTTCCTTAGACTAGCTAAAAATCTGTCAGTTTTGTTTATCTTTTTGAAAAATCTTCTTTTAGTTACGTTAATCTTTTCTATTGATTTTCTGGTCTCTGTTTCATTTATTTCTGCTCTGATCTTTGTTATTTCATTCCTTCTGTTAACTTTGGGCTTAGTTTTTTCTTATTTTTCTAATTCCCTGAGATGCAAAATCATGTTGTTTATTTGACATCTATTTTCTTAATATATGCATTTATTACTATAAACCTCCCTCTCAGAACTGCTTCTATAGCATCCCGTATTTTTGGTGTGTTGTGTTTATATTTTCATTTGTTTGGAGATATTTTTTTTCTTTCTTTCTTTTTTTTTTAAGATTTTATTTATTTATTTGACAGAGAGAGACACAGCGAGAGAAGGAACACAAGCAGGGGGAGTGGGAGAGGGAGAAGCAGGCTTCCTGCTGAGCAGGGAGCCCAATGCAGGGCTCAATCCCAGGACTCTGGGATCATGACCTGAGCCGAAGGCAGATGCTTAACGACTGAGCCACCCAGGTGCCCCTGGAGATATTTTTTTTCTTTTGATTTCTCCTTTGCCCTCTTTGTTGTTCAGGATTGTGTTGTTTAATATTCACAGTAGTATATTGTCCAGCTTTCCTCTTGTGGATTTTTAGTTTCATACTTTGCAGTTGAAAATGATACTTGGTGTGTATATTCTGCTGCTGTTGACAAATATAATACCCTTTCATGGAAAACAGCAACAACCTTCAACAAATTGTGTATAGAAGGAACATATTCAACATAATAAAAGCCATATACAACAAACTCCTAGCAAACATTATACTCAACAACAAAAAATTGAAAATCTTTCCACTATGAACAGGAACAAGACATAAGTGCCCACTCTCAACTCTATTCAACATCACACTGGAAGTCCTATCTAGAGCAATTGGGCATGAAAACAAACAAAAGACATTCAAATCAGAAAGGAGAAAAGTAAAACTGCCACTCTTTGCAAATTATCTTATATACAGAAAATCTTAAAGATGCAACCAAAAACATCTTAGAACTAATCAACTAATTCAGTAAGATTGCATAATATAAAAGAACCATACAGAAATTGCTGTGTTACTGGACACTAACAAAATATCTAAAAGAAAAATGAAGAAAACTATCCCCTTCACAGTAGCATCAAAAATAATAAAATTCTTAGGAATAAATTGAGCTTAGGAAGTGAAAGATCAGTACAGTAAAAACTACAAGACTTTGATAAAAAAATTTAAAGACTACATAAAGGGAAAGATGTTCAATATTCATAATAATTAATATTATTAAAATGTCCATACTACCCAAAGCTATCTATAGCTTCAATACATTTCCTATTAAAATGCCTATCAAAGTGACCTATTGTCACAGAAATAGAAAAAACAATCCCAAAATTTATATGGAATAATAATAAAAAAAACAGATAGCCAGAGCAATCTTGAGACACAGCAAAGCTAAAGACATCACATTCCTGATTTCAAACTGTATTACAAAGTATAGTATTCAAATATATTTGGCATAAAAACAGACATTTAGATCAGTGGAAAGTACAGAGAGCCCAGACATAAACCCATGCATATATGGCCAACTGATTTTTGACTAATGAGCCAAAAATAAATAGAAGAAAGAATAGTCTCTTCAATAAATGGTGTGGGGAAAACTGGATAGTCTCATGCAAAAGAATGAAACTAAAGCTCTTACACCATACACAGAATCACTCAAAATTAGAGAATTGAGTGTGAGACCTGAAATTGGAAGACTTCAGGAAGAAAAGAGGGGAGTATATTCTCCTTGATATTAATCTTGTCAATAATATTTTAACTTTACACAAAAATCAAAGGCAACAAAAGCTAAAATAAAAAAGTAGGACTACATCAAACTACAAAGCTTTTATATAGCAAAGGTAGCCATCAACAGCAACAAAAAGGCAAACTTTGGAATGGGGAAGAAATATTTGCAAATCACTTATCTGATAAGGGGTTGATATGCGATATATATAAAATACTCACACAACTTAACAGCAAAACAACAACAATGACAAATCAATCTGATTAAACATTGGGCAGAGTAACTGAATAGACATTTTCCCAAGAAGGAGAAACAAATGGTCAACAAATAGGCTTTCAAAATCCTTAATCATGAGAGAAATGCAAATGAAAACTACAATGAGGTATCACCTCACAGATGTTAGAATGGCTGTCATAAAGAAAGAAGAAAGAAAGAAAGAAAGAGAGAGAGAGAAAGAAAGAAAGAGAGAGAGAGAGAGGAAAGAAAGAAAGAAAGAAAGAAAGAAAGAAAGAAAGAAAGAAAGAAAGAAAGAAAGAAAGAAAGAAAGAAAGAAAGAAAAGAAATAGGGGCACCTGGGTGGCTCAGTCTGCTCACGTCGTGATCCCAGAGTCCTGGGATCAAGCTCTGTACTGGGTTCCCTACTAGACGGATAGTCTGCTTCTCCCTCTCCCTCTCTCTCTCTCAAATGAATAAATAAAAAAAAATCTTTTAAAAAATTAAAAAAGAAGTAACAAGTGTTGGCGACAATGTGGAGAAAAGTGCACTTTTGATGGGAATGTAAGATGATGCAGCCAATATGGAAAACAGTATAGGGATGTTCCTCAAAAACTTAAAATAAAAATACCATATGACCCATCAATCCCCCTCTGGGTCTATGTCCAAAAGAAATGAAAACAGTTATTTAAAAGACATCTGTACTCCATATTTATTGCAACATTAATTAAAATAACCAAGATATGGAAATAACTTAAGCATCCATCAGTAGATGAGTGAATAAACATATGGTATGTAATATATACATATATATTATATATAATATATACATCTATATTATATATATAATATACACACACACATACATACACACACACCCAGTGGAATACTATTGAGTCATGAGAAAGAATAATATCCTACTTGAGACAGTGTGGATACACCCTGAGAGCACTATGCCTCAGAAATAATAAATCAGAAAAAGACAGATATGCATGATCTCATATATGGAATCTAAAAAAGGTGAACTCATAGAAATAGAAACTAGAATGGTGGTAACCAGGGGTTGGGGTACGGGAGAAAAAGGGAGATGTTAGTCAAAAAGTACAAATTTCCAGTTATGAATAAGTTCTGGGGATCTAATGTAGAACATAGTAATTATAGTTAGTGGCACCTTATTATGAGAGTTGCTAAGAAAGTAGATCTTAAATGTTCTCAGCATGAAATAGAAATGGTAATTATGTTATATGATGCAAGTGTTAACTAAAGCTATGGTGGTAATTATTTTTTAATATGTAAGTGCATCAAATTAACACCTGATAGTACTTTAAATGTACACAGTGTTATATGATGATTATAGCTCAACAAAGCTGGGAGAAAAGAAATGAAGGGATATCTAAAATCAATAAGCTTCCACCTTAGGACACCAGGAACAGGAGAGCAAATTAATTGCAAGATAAACAGAAGAAAAGAAATAAAAAATAGAGCAGAAATCAATAAATTCAAAAGCAGAAAATCAACAGATAAAACCAACAAAATCAAACACTCGTTATTTGAAGAGGTCAATAACATTGATAAATCTCTAGCTAGGAACTAAAAAAGTAAGAAGAAAAAAACTATTGTTAATATCAGAAATGGAAGAGTAGATATCAGTACAGACACCACGAACATTAAAAGGATACTAAAGGAAAACTATGAACAAATCTTTGCCAACAAATTTGGTAACCTAGATAAAGTGGACCAATCCCTTAAAAGTCAAACTTTGCCTAAACTCACTTAAGAAGTGACAACCTGAATAGGCCTATATCTATTAAAATAATTAAATCAATAATCATTGGGTAGACCTGCATTTGCCCTCTCTTTGGAGAGGGTGGCATCTGTGAATACACTTTTCCTTTTCAAAAAAAAAAAAACAAAAAAACACAAGGAACATGTCCAGATGGGTTCATTGGTGAATCCAGGAAAATTTTAAAGAAGAATTTATATCAGTTCTCCACAATCTCTTTTAAAGAGAGGACAATGGGAATACCTTCTACATTGTCCTATGACCCAGGTATTATTCTAATACCAAATCAGACAAAAATATTACAAGAAATTACAGACCAATATCTATCAGGAGTATAGATGAATAAATCAAATTTAAAGAATTAAGATTAAGCATCTTTGTTATAACAATAAATGCAAATAGTTAAACTTCCACATACAGCATTGGTTATATAATAGGGCTAGATATAGTGATTTTATTCATGCTACTTTTACTTCTCACAATTTACCAAATTTTTCATGTAGCATATTTAAAATAACTTCTTATGTGAGCATCTGATACACTCATAATAATGTTTTCATGGCCACCCCAATCCTTAGGCAATAACTGCCATATTTGCACCAATGTTTTCTTTGATTCCACACCCCATCTCTCTCCTTAATCATTAAGTAAGTGGTTGGCCACTCATTTCATTGGGCCACTTGGTCTCTGGGAAACTTGTCCAAAGAAGGAGTGATCACAGCTTCTCTGTTTGGAATATTAAATTGAGCTAAAGGCATGCTAGCTCAGTTTGAACTGTAATGGAAGACATGTGATCTTGGTTAGCATGAAATGGCACTTTCCATTCACTACAAATAAGAAGCAGAAAATGTTAATATGCAGCAAAAAAAAAAAAGTAAAAAAAAATTCAATACTTCTCTATGGAGAAGTTGCCTAAATTTCTGAGAATTTGTAATTCCTGGTTTTGGTCCCCTTCTAAGTCTTCTGTGCAATACCTGCCATTAAGTTTATAAGGAGATAAATCATGTAACTATAATAAATATTTGGAATGCTTACTATGTGACAAAATATTTAAGATTGTATGGGTGGCTGGGTGGCTCAGTCAGTGAAGTGTTCAACTCTTGATTTTGGCTCAGGTCATAATCTCAGGGTCATGAGATTGAGCCCTGTGTTGGGCCCCACACTGAGTCGGACCCTGCTTGAGAATTCTCTCTCCCTGTCCCCTTCCTCCAGTACCTGCGCATATGTGCTTACACACGCTCGCTCACTCTCTCAAATAAATAAACAAACAAACAAACAAATAAATAAATAAATAAGTTAGTAAATACAATCTTCTAAAAAAATTAAGATTGTGGTGATAAAACAGTTAACAAGGAGCTGCCTCTGCCTTCATGGAACTTCCCATCTAATGAGGGAGAAAAGTATTATTCTAACAGAAAACACATTAAACATAAATACTGGGATTTTAGATACTAATAAATGACAAAGAAAAATCAAGGCATGTTTGAGAAGAGTGTGAGTGGTTGTAGGGAACCATTTTAGGTGGTCTCTGAGGAAATGACATTTGAGCAGAGACCTGGATATTATGAAAAAGCACGTCATATAAAGAAAGACTGGAGGAGGGGTGTCTGCATGGCTCAGTCTGTTAAGTGTCTGCTTTTGGCTCACGTCATGATCCTGGAATGCCAGGATCGAGCCCCATATTGGGCACCCTGCTCAGTGGGGAGTCTGTTTCTACCTCTGGCCCTCCCCCCTCTTGTGCTCTCTCTCTCTCTCTCAAATAAATAAATAAAATCTTAAAAAAAAAAAGACTGGAGGAAAGCATCAGGACAGAGGAAATAGTGTATATAAACAGAAAAGGAGAGAAAGAAAAAAGATAAAGATAATTAAACATAGCATAAAATCATTTTAATTAACTTTAAAAAAGAATGCATTAATATATAAAAATTATAAAATATGCATGAAATAATAAAAATGAAAATCAGACTTTATCTGTGTTGAAAAGGAAGAAATTAGATCTAGAAAGATATATGTTTTTTTCAATATTAACTGCAATGGTGGGTCCTTGGGTTCCTCTTAATTTGTTTTCTGTAACTTTTTTTTTTTTTTTCATATTTAACTGGGAATACGCTGAATTTGTTTGAGATCAGCTAGAAGGCCAGGGTGAATAAGACACCTTCAGCAAGTAGAGGAGTAGTCAAAGATGAAGCAGAGGAAGAAAAAGAGGCCAGATAAAACAAGGTTTGATAAATCCAGCTAAAAATTATTCCAACTGGGATGAGAAGACATTGGTATTAAGTAGTGAGAGACATGATCTAAATTATGTTTTTACAACATTGAGGAAATTGAGGAGAACATTTTATATAGTCCTACTTATATGGGGGTCAGTTCATAAATTGTGTTTTACTGCTCTAGGAGAAGCACAGGAATGGAGAGTAAGTATTTGGAAATTCTATAACATTGTGACATAGTGGCAAGAAATATCAAAATGTGTGATTTATCTTTTAACTAATCCACTTTCATTGTATTTTTCAAAAGTAAGTGTGCGATAAGTTAAAAAAAAATGGTAATTCATCACTAAGGACTTGAGAAGCACTGTTGCAAAGTGCAAGTGTGGAAGCAGGAAATCAGAGTGTTACTGCGAGAATTCCAGAACAGTAGATATACTTTGAAAATGAAGCCAGCAGGGCTTACCAAAGAATTGGTCAGATGGTGTGAGGAAAGAGAGAAACTGTGTAGAGACTTTATATCTTTACAATAATTCCTTTTGTGTTAATTACGTTGGATAGGTTTAGGTTTCTCCTACTTCAGCTAGGAAGGCGGTGACTATTACAGCACCTATTTTGTAAATATTAATACGAAAACTTAGAGTGAATGAGTCACTTCAAAGGATAACCTGAATAGCTTATAGTACTGCTATGATTTAGACCCAAGTCTATTATAAAGGAAAAAAAAAAAAAAACAGATGAACATAGGGGAAGGAGAAAAAGAGAAAGAGAGAGAGAGAGAGAGGAAGGCAAACCATAAGAGACTTTAACTATAGAGTGCAAACTGTGGGTTGATGGAGGGACGTGGGTGGGGGATGTGCTAAATGGGTGATGGTATTAAGGAGGGCTCTTGTTGTGTTGAGCACTGGGTGTTATATGTAAGTGATGAATCACTAAATTCTATTCCTGAAACCAACATTGCACTATATGTTAACTAACTAGAATTTAAATAAAAATTTGAAACAGATGAAAAAAAGGCAAATAAAAGGAACTGTTGCTTCAAAAAAGAAAAGAAAACCCAGACTCTTTATGCTATATATATTATTTTCTTCATCAATTTTTAATCTCCATATGTTAAGATAATAATTTTAAGGTATTTTAATCTTAAGATATTATCAGAAAATATGTCTTTGCCTTTCAAACTGTTAGTATATTGAATAATATATATCACTTAACATTAAATTTTCCAGGAAAAAAATAAAACACTAAGGCAGGATAAATAATTTAATCAGCAGCTAAATTGTTTCATTATTTATAAATTTTGTGTTTTGTTAGCTTGGCCTGTAGTATTTTTTTAAGTAATCTTTATCAGACATAAATATCTAAGTCATGCTGCTTCATAAAAGAACTTGGAATTTTCTACCTTTTCCTATATTCTGAAGTAATTTATTTTTTTAAATTGATTTGGAAATGGAATTCTTGAAACTTTAGTAGAATTTTCCTGATAAACTCTCTTGATCTGGTAGGCTTTTTTTTCCCTTTGTTGTGTTTTGAGAGTAGTTCTTTGACACCTTTTTTTTATTTCTTCTTTGGAAATTATTTTTTTAAAATGGTCTACCTCTACAAAAAACACTCATGTAGTCTGATTACTAAATTCACAGATTGAATCATAATCATATAATGAGAATCAATATTTTAAAAAACTTGAAACACTCTACTTACTAGAAATCAATTCTAAAGAATAACATTAAATAAATATGCTAGGGGCACCTGAATGGCTCAGTCGTTTAAGCGTCCGACACTTGATTTTGGCTCAGGTCTTGATCTCAGGGTCCTGGAACAGAGCTCCCACATTGGGCTCCTCACTCCACAGGGAGTCTACTTGAGATTCTCTCTCTCTCCCTCTGCCCCTCCCCCCACTTGCACTCTCTCTCTCTCTCTCTCTCTCTAATAAATATTTAATTAAATAAATATGTTAATCATATACTCAACCAAACTAATAAAGTACCAACAAATAATAATGTGTGAAATTATAAAAGATTGTTAAGGTTGTACAGCTACTTTGTCAATATTGTGTTTATTTAAATTTCTCCCAATTAATCAGTAATATTTATTTTATAAAATTTCCAATGGACTATTCATAGATCTAGACAAATTGATTATAAAATTAATTTAGATCCAAAATGATCAGAAATATATGTGTGTGTGTGTGTATAGTTGAAAATAAACATGAAATACAATGTTTTTACCTATAAAGGATGCAAACAGAAAAATTAAAAAATGCCAAATTTTAGTGAGGATGTGAAGAAGCACAGACTCTCACATCAGTGTTAAAATTTTAAGTTGCATCTCTCTTTCAAAAGACTTGACAAAATTTAGTAAAGTTAAAATTTTAATATCTTATGATTCAACATTCTCACTTTTAGATTCTAGAAAAGTATTTGAGCATGTGTAATAGAAGTTATATACACTGATGTTCGTTGCTTATATTAATTTTAAAAAATTGGAAAAATCAAATATCCATCAACAGTTTATTGATGAGTAAGTATGTTGGTCAGTCTACACATATCAATATATGGAGATTATACACATAACCTTGAGTGAAAAATAAGAGAAAGATATCTACCATTTGCTCTTGGTTTCAAAGACCATCAAAACAATATATTGTTTTATAGGAAATAATTATAAAGTATAAATATAAAAACGTGGAGAAAGATACACATTATATACGTATATAAATATGTATTTGGAAAGGTGTACATAGAAAGGAGAAATATCCATTTTATTTTCATTGTATTATTTGTTTTATATATAAAACTTGGAGCAATGTACATTACTGCTTTAATATTTTAAAATTCTGGGTGGTGAGGTGCAGACCCTTTCAAAGTGAAAGAAAAAAATTAAAAAACATGTAGTATACAGATCAAGCACTGGATATTGGTCAAGGGGTACAAAGCTGTAGTCATGTGGGATAAACAAGTCTAAGGATCTAATGTGCAGTATGATAATTATAGTTAATACTGTATTGTATACTAGAAAAATAAAATACACAAAAGAAAGAGAGAGGGGGGGAGGGAGGGAGGGAGGAAGGAAATACAAAAACAGGAGAAAGTGTTTAATAAAACTGCCAAGAAAAGAAATGAAATTACAGCCTGGAAAGAACTGAACATAGGAACAAGAACACTTTCCCATTTGTTTTGTTTTAGCTGTTTAATTTTATGATGTAAACACGAGTATTATAAAAATGGAAAATAATACCTGATTTAGTGGGAAAGAATTTTTTAAGATTTACCACTGTGAAAAACACCTCATCTGGACCAGGTGCAACTCATCAATCTCAGTTACCATTCAACATGAAATAGCAGGGTGCAATACACTCAGAGATAAAATCTATCCTTGCTCCTTCCCACTCCCTTCCTCTGGGTCCTAATTCATTCCTAAAACTGGAGCGGAAGCTGTGTTTAGGAGTCCTTAGACCAGCTAGATGGCTCATGCTGACTATGTACACCTTGAAGTTGAATTTCATTTAATACCAGCCTGAACTATGATCCTTGTCTGTCTAAAACAGCTGAATCCATTAGTGCCCAAACCTCATTTATAAGGACATAAGATTTCTACCTATATGTGACGATTTACTGAAATTAATCGAATAAGTGTAGGCACACATGCACATGTTTCATGGCAGAAGACTTTCACATTTTTCTTCACTAAAGAATTTTATTAGTTTAACACAGTTTAATATCTTAGGTGGATAAATATCTTTAAAAGCTTAAGATAGGGTTTTGTAATTATGCATAGCCACCTGCTCTGAGTCATATATTTAGCTTAGAATGCTAAGCCTACAGATTTACAGTTTTTCCACTTGGACTCTGAATTCTGGCCTGAATCTGTCACATAATTTCTAAGTAGTTTCATACACAGAAGAGCCTGAACCACAGTTCAAATCACTGAGAACAAGTCACCAGTGATGATGGAAGCTAATGTATCCCAGTCAGAAGGGCTGTTATCTGCTATTTATACCATAGCATGTCCAGTGACAGAGTCAATATAATATTGCACTAAAAGTGAAGTGGATAAACACATTCTATTTGTGAGTTAATGGCCTTCATATGTACAATTTTATTTTTGGTAATTTACTGAGGTATAGTTATCCTATTTCCCTGGCAAAATACAGAAATGAAGCTTGAGACAAATGTTAATAGAGAAATAAATTACAGTTTTACTGCTCTGTCTTAAGTCACTAATAAATCCCGAAATTATTTATTTTCAAGATAGGTTATTAACTAGGAAGTACAATTTGAAACATAATATACATAGAAAATAGGAGTGCAGAAATGTGACTAATATACATTATAGTGGTGAATACTGCTAGTTTTACAATTCTCTGGCTTTACATGGAAATATAGATGTTGCCTTCTTGTAAACATGAATAAATCCTCAAAGAGCTTTAACTGAAATCATTTCCTGTCTTTTCAGAATTTTACCCAAATTATCGACCTGAAATGTATAAGCCACATCACTAGTTTCCACCTGCTGAAGGTTCATGTTAATATTTCAATTTTATTTTAAATGCCATTTCAAAGATATGGTATTTTTAACTGAACCTGTAGGAAAGTTGAAGTGAGGTGATGCTTTCTTTCAGGAATAGGACAGGAAATAATAAAAATATATATGATTCCCAATTCTTATGTGAGCTGAGCCTCTCTTCTGGTTAAATATACTCAATGTGCTCTCAAAAAGCAGCATAAACAAGGCAGTTTCTAATTTAATATCACAAGGATAACTACAATCTTTCATTTTAATGCACTTCATGTTAAATCTTAATGTCATCTGTAACTTTTTCAAAAAGTAGAAATGTCATTGTTATTTGTTCTCATTCAGCTCCCACCTGCAATGCAGCATTATCTGTGAGTAATGCTTATACATGTTGTCCAAGATACTGTAGTTAGATGTAGCCCTGTGGCAAAGAGGTAATCATATTGATTTTTCACTACTGCAGCAAATACTCTTGTGTCCAACTTCTAAGCTTTGGCAAAAAAATAAATAAAACCACAACTATCAGATCTGCTGTTGAAGCAAGATTTCAAGTGCCTCCAAATCATCTGCTGCAAGGTCATTTCAGACAGCATTGCCCTCATAAGTGGGATGCACTGGATGATATTTGTAGCTCTCCAAGCTTTCCACTGACTGGTTATTCTGGGCTATTTTCTTCCTATTTCTTATAGGTGTCAACACAAAACATTAAGGAAAAACTTATTTTATAAATCAAGATATAAGCAATATGTTTGTTACTCTGAGTATTAAGGAAATAGAGGTGATACAAAAAGTATGTGCTTTAATTCTCTTGACATAACTAACAAAATATTTTTAAAGTATTAACAACTATAACTTGAGGCGTTTTTTTTAAATGTTTTAAGTAAGTCTTGTTTCAAGAGTACTCAGTGAAGAAATATTTTATTTGTTGATCCCAAATGTTTATTTTCTGTTGTATTCCTGGTACTTTTGTCCAGAAATACTGTAGATAAAATCATCTTACTTCCCCCAACTGGAAATTATAAAGTATTTTAGCAGTTATATTTTTTTGAATCTACTATACCTCTATTTGAGAAGACATTGTTTTTATATTAGTCTTTATTCAGGACATAAGTAGCAATATAAAATAACTTGAACTCTATTTTAAGACTCCTGAAGACTACTTATACTAATTCATTTATTCATTTGTCCGCTAGTTCAAAATACACATTCTCAGTACACAGGATTCTCTGTGCATTTAAAGAGCATCACATGTGGGAGGAAATAAAGACATATAGAGAAATTAGTGCAATATTAAGTCTAACTTCAATATTAAGTCAAACTTCAAAAGAGAGGCATATCATAACAACAAAAGATCATGTTGCTTCTGTTAACACCTTCTGGTGGTGGTGTTCTGGTGCCACTTAAAGCCCATTTTCCACATTAGACTCAGATGGCTCTCCGTGATCTTGACCCTATTTACCTCTTGTTAACTGCTACTGTCACTGTAATCCAGCCACAGTCACATTTCTTCTCTGTCCTCGCCATCACCTGATCTTCTTCCTCATCTGTCATTTCCTTCACCTTTTTCTCTTTCTCATTCTACATTAATCGAGCATAACTCTTTCATTTTTAGGTGATGTATATCACAGGCATCTTTACCTAGATGGATGACCCTTTCTCTAATCTTATGGTTAGTAATCAACCAAATGTCATCAACTAAAGTGATTCTCCCTTGAATATAGCCTTCTACTCTCCTTTCATTATTGCATTACACCTTTTAATTTCTTCTACAGCTGTTAAAATCCAATGAGATGATTCTCTCTCTTGCTCCACCAAACTCAAAAATTAGCTGTCCCTACACTGAAATGTAAACGTCATAGGATCCGTACCCTATCTGGAAGGTCCACAGCTATATCACTAGGGCCTAGAACAGTGCTTGCCTCAGAGTAATCAATAAATATTTGTTAAATGAATCAATATGTAACATTTTAAAACAATGTTTTGTATACCTAGTGCCAGTTATAGTACTTTTTAATTATAGGTACTCAACAAATAGTAAATTATTGAACTCTTTCAATGAAAGAGTTCATAAAAGATAAGTCATCATTTCAAATTTGACAAGAATGACAGATAAAAGGTATACAGACATAAGAATATGAAATAACAGGCAGAAATATGTAATCATGAATTATTTATTTAACTTGAAGCTATATGTTAACTTAATATAGCCGGGAGATATAGTCCAGCTTCAGAGTAAAACAGTATTGCGCTATGGATGACAGTGTTAGAGAAGTAGCTAGAGAATATTAATGTAGACATTCTAATATACAATGAAGTAAATTTGAATTTTGTGACGTTTGTCTGTGAGATGACAAGGATTCATAAATAGGTACAGAACAAAGGAGAAGGATCAGAGGTTTCTTTAATTTGTTTTTCTGAAGGAGAAGCTAGAGTCATTCTACTGGCTTTTTTATTTTTTATTTATTTATTTTAAAGATTTTATGTATTTATGTACTTATGTATTTATTTGACAGAAGGAGATAGCGAGAGAGGGAACACAAGCAGGGGGAGTGTGAGAGGGGAGCAGGGAGACCGATGTGGGGCTCGATCCCAGGACCCTGGGATCATGACCTGAGCTGAAGGCAGATGCTTAATGACTGAGCCACCCAGGTACCCCTCTACTGGCTTTTTTAGAAGGGGATGAAACAAGAGGAAGCAAGATGAACCATGAGAGACTATGGACTCTGAGAAACAAACTGAGGGTTCTAGAGGGGAGGGGGTGGGGGATGGGTTAGCCTGGTGATGGGTATTAAAGAGATCACGTATTGAATGGAGCAATGGTTGTTATATGCAAACAATGAATCATGGAACACTACATCAAAAACTAATGATGTAATAAATGGTGATTAATATAACATAATAAAATTTAAAAAAAAGAAGTGTATTATAGCATTGAAAAGAAAAGATGGTAAAGGTCTGAACTAAGGCTTTATCAGGATTATTTGGATTTGAAAGACACTTATGAGGTAAAATTAACAAGATATGGACAACCTATTAGGAAATAACAGAAGGAGAAAGGAATCAGAGATGAAATTCATGAACTTGGTTAAGTTATTGGATATATATGATAGCAATGAAAGGAAATATATTTAGAAGATAAAAAATAATGAGTTTGGTCTTGACAATATTGAGTTTAGGGATCTGTTGTCACATCAAATGAGGATGTTTAGATGACCAGTAGGTACTAGACACTAGGAAATAAATTCCATGTGAAGAGGAACCATTCTGCTTTGAATCAATATTATTGTCACTGCAACATCCATAGCTCATGGAATGTAATAGGGGTTCAGTAACTATTTGTTGGATATACTTAACTAATAGACTTTGCTGGGGTAAATAAGTTCACTTCAGCAGATCATACAGAGTGAAAAAGGAAGAAAAATGTAAACCTTAAAAATACCTGTATCTGTAAATAGGTCTATCTATAATGCCATTATAGATATCTATGCCTATATCTATAAATGTCTGTATCTATAAATAGGTCTCCTATGAATGGCAACCGCTGATCAGACTTTTGGCAAAAATAAATTAAAGAAGGAATTTTTTTTTTTAAAGATTTTATTTATTTATTTGAGACAGAGAGAATGAGAGAGAGAGCACATGAGAGGGGGGAGGGTCAGAGGGAGAAGCAGACTCCCCGCTGAGCGGGGAGCCCAGTGCGGGACTCGATCCAGGGACTCCAGGATCATGACCTGAGCCGAAGGCAGTCGCTTAACCAACTGAGCCACCCAGGCGCCCAAAGAAGGAATATTTTTATTAGTTACTGTGTGAACTTACTTTTTCATGAAATATTAAAAAAAATATTTTCTGGCTAAATTAAATTGTAAAATTTAATGATATTACTGAATTTTTATTCGAATGCCACCATACAAAATATAATTTATCATTCAGTTTTACCTAGAAACTTAAAGAACAGTTAATTTAATGTCCCTTAACTCTGAATATTACATTCTAATGAGACAGTAAAGATACAACAATGTATAACCAGAACATATAGCTAGCAAAGAGGTTATTTTTTCAACTCTGTTACTTATCTTTTAGAAGGGGTTTATTGCCCAATGATGAGAATATCTCTTTATGCGAGCTATCCCTTTTTCACCCAGACATTTTCAACTGGCTCAAAACATGAGCAGAATGAACTATCACAAAGGTCCCTGAAAGTGCACGTGCATGTGCATACATGCACACGCACACACACAAAATATGGAAATAATGAAAATATGATATCTATACTATGCGAACTCAGTGTGAAAAATGAAATATTTCCCTGAGAAATATTTGGTTTACTTCTGTGCCTATGTCTACAAATCTAATACCAAAAGTCAGTTTTATTCATGCAAGTCTTGTGAAGAAATGTCAATGAGAAAAATAATAGCTTTGTAACCCTTAGTCAGAAAAGAACTCCACAAACAGAAAGCTACAAGGTAAATTTCAGTTGATGACCCTGGGTTGTGTTTTCCTTCTGTCACACAAAATCAAGAAAGGCATTGTCAAAAAAGCATTTGATGTAAAAAAACAAAAAGCTCCAAATTTTCTTGGCCACTCTAAAATCTAATTCCTAATACTAGTCTATACAATAAACAATTGTTGGAAACTCATGATTTATTGATTTAATTATTGATAATTTAGTAGCAATAATCTAACCATTTGACCGAATTGAGGTAAAGGCCATAACACATAACAGTGTCTTATTTTTTTATTTTTTTATTGTTATGTTAATCACCATACATTACATCATTAGTTTTTGATGTAAGTAACAGTGTCTTATTTTATCCATATTTACAAAGCTTCAAATCTGCTTTAGATTTTATGTGGTTATAACCCAAGAGTGCTATACAGAGCATGTTTTAAAATTAAAAAAAATAAAGTATACAACCAATTGAAAAGTCTCACATTATAGCATCATTTAATCATGAATTTCATTACCAAATTTCAATGAGTTAAACCAGTCTTTTCTTGAGCTTTGTAATACTTGAGCAGTATGGGGAATACCTCGGACAATATGTACAGGTGGAAAGATCAGACCTCAAAAGTTATATATTTTGGAAAAAGGTATGAAAGGAGCCACCAATTAAAATTATATCAGTATCAACTACAAGAATAAATTGATACATTTATTTTTTGTATAAACAGATAAGTAGAGAACATACTCAATTTAAACAATTCCACTCTTGAACATATTTTACAGAAATCAGTGCTTATGTGTACCAGGAACCATATATAAGAAAAATCACAGAGAAAACTGTTCATTGACAGTAGAGTGGCTGAAAATAAGTACTATAATCACCAATGGAATACTTGCAGCAATAAACATGAATCACCCTTGTAATATTATGCAGCAAAAATCTGAATGAAATAGTTACATACAATGCTATTGATGTCTTATGGAATAAAGTTTAAAAAATAAGGCAGATATACAAAACAACATATACTTAATAATAATAAAAATTCCATTTATATAAAACTTAAAAACTGAGAAAATTTAGGAAAATTTCAACATTAAATAATCGGATGGTACCTGCTAAAGGACTGAAAGCTTGTGTCTCTCCAAAATCAGTGTGTTGAAACCCTAAGACTCAATGTGATGGTATTTGGAGATAGGGCCTTTGGGAGATAATTAACTCATGGGAGTGGAGCCCTCATGATGAGATTAGTACCCTTATAAGAGGTAAGAGAGACC
The DNA here is from genome assembly GCF_037043125.1 of Eumetopias jubatus. Classification (NCBI taxonomy): domain Eukaryota; kingdom Metazoa; phylum Chordata; class Mammalia; order Carnivora; family Otariidae; genus Eumetopias; species Eumetopias jubatus. The sequence continues at coordinate 55,049,928 of NW_028274813.1, forward strand.
TTGTTTCCTCTAATGCTCTCTGCTATGTGAGGATTCAATGAGAAAACAGCTATCAGCAAATCAGGAAATGGGCCCTCACCAAGAACTGAATCTGCCTGCACCTCGATCTTAGACTTCCCGGCCTCCAGAACTGTGAGAAATTGTTGTTAAGGCCACCTATTCTTTGGTAATTTGTTATAGCAGCCTAAGCAGAATAACACCGAATCTACCTAGAATGAAAAGAGGAATTGCAATAAAAGGCGGGGGAGTTCGTATTAGAAAATGGGCTCCTTTTTAGGAAGATGTTCCTTGGGTGCCTGGGTGGCTCAGTTGGTTAAGCGACTGCCTTCAGCTCAGGTCATGATCCTGGAGTCCTGGGATCGAGTCCCACATCGGGCTTCCTGCTCAGCAGGGAGTCTGCTTCTCCCTCTGACCCTCTTCCCTCTCGTGCCCTCTATCTCTCATTCTCTCTCTCCCAAATAAATAAAATCTAAAAAAAAAAAAAAAAAAAGGAAGATGTTCCTTTTGGGGTTGGAGGCGGTTAGGGTATTGGCAATATTCTATTTCTTCATCTGTGTGGTAGTTATATAGCTGAACATTTTACAATAATTTGCTAAGCAATACATTTATGATTTTATGCACTCTTCATCATGTATTATGCTTCACAATAAATCTGGCTAAAAAGAAAAGAAAGAGAAAAAGAAAGACCAAAATGAGGACAAGGACATAGTAATTTTTTAAGGTAATATTTAAGGGAGGGTGGGAATTCAGTTCAAGGAAGTTTAGGCTTAAATACAATAAAGTAGAACTGAAAATGATTTGGATGTGCTTTCCATCTGTGGGCAGTTTTGTCTTGCCAGGTTGCACTCAGTTTATTGCTTTGCACATAAGCTAGTTAGCTAAAATATAATGCACGCTACAACTACCAAGATGCTAAATGTAGAGGCCTATAAGACACATGGCTGGTAAATGTAAAACAAATTAGTTACTTGCATAAAATTAGTGAGAAAAAATAAAGAACTACAATAAGAAGGTAAAGAAAATTAATCAGAAAATGCCTGTGTGGTGAGAAAAAAAAAACAATAAAGTTGGGTCAAAACTAATTAATGCAGTTTACCTTTAAAATTAAGAGAGTAATTACAATGCCCTTAATTTACAATGTTTAAATATTTATAAGAAATTCTAAGAATCCTATTTTGTTCAAATATCAAGATACATGATTTTGCAAATATAGATGATTAATATTACAGATGTCACATGGTGAGCACTTCTTATATATCTGAATACAGAGGGAACAAATATTCCAGATTGATGTTTTACTGATACGATATTTATTCCATTATGAGAAAAAGTAATTTCTTGATTTCTTAGTGTTCAGATTTATTTTCTATTGTAGGAGACAATTTACAAAAATAATCCTAGAATGACTCTAAATAATGAGGCCATGTAAACAGTTTGCATCCTTCTTTATTACTTGTGCATTATTAAACTTACCAGTTAAGTAATTAGAGTTTCTAAATAGTATGTATACATGAAACTGCTTAGTGACTTGTAACAGAAAAAGTATGATTAGGGAGAAAGCCAATGAAGTGTTTGTCTCCATAGCTAAAGTGAAGTGAAGAGTTTAGGCAATCACTTGCTTAATTCAAGCATTAAAACTGTTTTTGCTTCAATTGCCTAGATAATCAAAACCAAGCTGCTGGGAATTTTGCCTAAATTTTCTAAGCAGTTTGTTCCATCTTTAAATGGAATTGGCCATAGAAATGTAACTTCTGAATTTTGTGGTACTATTATTTATAGGGAAAGCAATAAAACTTGCTACTCTCACCAAATATCGGGGTAACACTAGATTAAATGAAAAAATGAAGGGTTTTCAAACTTTTGTTCTGAATTATTCAAGTTGTTGCTGTTTGTTCTTTGCCTCTACAACTCGCACCTCCCTTATTCTCCTTGTCTCTTATTTCTTCTATTTCTAATACACACATACACACACACATGCACATAAGCGTTTGTGTACTACCCAACTCCTTCAAAAAAGTTAGGTCATTAACATATGTGTTATCTCATATTTGGAGGTATGCATAGTTGGTGAAAGAATGCAAGTTCAGTGACAAATTGCCTGAAGAATAAAGAAATATTACAAATAAGAGCTCATTGGAGTAATGCAGGATAAGGAGTAGCAACTTTCAGACAATAGTATCATGACATGTTCAAGCATCAATAAGACATTCATTATGGACAGAATACAGTGATGTTTGTAGTGCATGAATAGACAGAATACAACAGTGAAATGTCAAGAGATGATCATGGAGAAAAGTAAAAGCCTATGAATAACCTGTGTTGGACTTCCTGGTCTGTTCAATAATTTACCACCTGAGTTCTTTATGTGGGAAAGAAACAGAACCAGACTTTTGAGAGGATCACATAGGCAGCAAAGAGAATGGGCTATAGTGGAGAGAAAAGAGTGACTGAGCAGCCAATTAGAAGATGGTTGAGGAGATGCCTGGGTGGCTCAGTCAGTTAAGCATCTGCCTTCAGCTCAGGCCCTGGGATCGAGCCCCACATCAGGCTCCCTGTTCAGTGGGGAGCTGCTTCTGTCCCTTCCCCATGCTCATGCCCTCCCCCACGTGTCTTATATAAATAAACAAAATCTTAAAAAATATATGGTTGAAATAGCCCATAGTTGCAATAGCAATTGGTATAGAGCAGAGAATAAAGATTTTTTTAATAATTCTGAGGGATAATAGACAGAAATTGTAACATATCCATTACAGGACATCATCTAGGGAAAGTGTATATAAGGAAAAAGTAAAGCAGAGCAAGATCAAAATTCCTGGAATCATGAAATTTTAATGAGGCAACAAAGATTTAAATACTAATGAAGTAAACTGCCAATAAATAGAGAGGTGAACCATAAATTAGAGCTTTTGTCCTTAAGTCTTGTCTTCAAAAAGTAGGCATAAGAGCATCTACTGTTACATAATTATCATTCAATTCCTGTTTACTTGCTTCAACTCAAACAGATCAAGTGAATGGGCAAATATCAAAATCTTTAAATAAAAGTGAAATAAAACCTTAAAAAGCCAAATTATTTTTAGTTTTAAATATATAGAGTAGATAGAAAAGTTTATTACCCATCATATTTATTGTAATTTCTTGGGCAAACTAATCACAATTTTTTATTATAGTTTATAAAATAGTTTTTGTGGTATTTTTATTTAAATGCATATACCTTTTCAAAATCAAGGATTTTGAAATTTAGAGTTATCAGAGAAAATGAGGACTTTTCTCCCAGGCAAACAACTTCTAATCTACATCTCCAAACCAGTGGAACATATATTGTGAACACTATCCAACACCCATCCATCCATTCTTTTGCACGTATGTGGCTCCATTCTTATTTGTCTACTATCATGTTCATTACATGGTAGCACAGTATTATTCTATACATTTACTGTGGCATTCTTTGAAACCAGCATAGTGCCTGATGCTAATATTATTTACTGAATAGGTAGAATATTAAAAATACCATACTAAAAGTTTTGCCAGACTATTAATGACCTCTTAGGTGGTCTACTATCAAAAACACTACCCATTTATCAGTCAGTGGACACTTGGGCTGTTTCCATAATTTGGCTATTGTAGACAATGATGCTACAAACATCAGGGTGCATGTATCCCTTTGAATCAGTATTTTAGACTTTTTGGGTAAATACATAGTAGTGCAATTGCTAGAACATAGGGTAGTTCTATTTTTAATTTTAGGAGGAAATTTCATATTCTTTTCCAGAGAGGCTACACCAGTTTGCATTCCCACCAACAGTGCAAGAGGGTTCCCCTTTCTCCATATCCTAACACCTGTTGTTTCCTACATTGTTGATTTTAGCCATTCTGACCAGTGTGAGGTGATATCTCATTGTAGTTTTGATTTGTATTTCCCTGATAATGAGTGATGTTGAGCATCTTTTCATGTGTCTGTTGGCCATTTGTCGTCCTCTTTGGAGATATATCTGTTCATGTCTTCTGCCCATTTCTTAAATGAATTATTCATTTTTTGGGTGTTGAATTTTATAAGTTCTTCATGTATTTTGGATATTAACTCTTTATCAGATATGTCTTTTGCAAATATCTTCTCCCATTCCATAGGTTGCCTTTTAGTTTGTTGACTGTTTCTTTTGTTGTGCAGAAGTTTTTATCTCAATGAAGTCCCAATAGTTTATTTTTGCTTTTGTTTCCCTTGCTTCAGGAGACATATCTACAAAGAAGTTGCTATGGCTGATGTCAAAGAGGTTACTGCCTGTGTTCTTCTCTAGGATTTTGATGGTTTCCTGTCTCACATTTAGGTCTTTAATCCATTTTCTTAAATTTGCAAAATACAGAGATAAAGAAAAAATTCTAAAAGCAGCAAGATAAAAGATGTCTGTCCCTAACTTACAAGGGAAGAAAAATAAGGTTAGTAGGCGATCTTTCCACAGAAACTTGGCAAGCAAGATAAAAGTGGCATGATAAATTCAATGTACTGAGGGGGAAAATATGCAGACAAGAATACTCTATCCTGTAAGGGTATCATTCAAAATAGAAAGACAGATAGTTTCCCACACGAACAAAAACTAAAGGAGTTTGTGACCACTAAGCCAGCCTTGCAAAAAATATTAAACAAGACTCTTTGAGTGGAAAAGAAAGACCAAAAGTGACAAAGACTAAAAAGGAACAGAGAAAATCTCTGGAAACAACAAAACAAGTATTAAAATGGCACTAAATTCATATCTATAAATAAGTATTCTGAATGTAAATGGACTAAATGCTCCAATCAAAAGATATAGAGTATCAAAATGGATAATCCATTTTGAAATTATTTTTATGTTTTGTGTAAGAAAATGTTACCATTTCATTCTTTTGCATGTTGCTGGCCAATTTTCCCAGAAAACACTTAGTCCAGTTAAAAATGGGCAGGAGACATGAATACATTTTGCAAAGAAGACAGACAAATGGCCAACAGACACATGAAAAGATGCTCAACATCACTCCTCATTAGGGGAATACAAAGCAAACTATAATGAGATACTGACTCATACCTCTCAGAAGGTTAAAATCAACAATGCAGGAAACAACAGGTGTTGGAGAGGATGTGGAGAAAGGGGAACCCTCTTGCACTATTGGTGGGTATGCAAACTGATGCAGCCACTCTGGAAAACAGTATGGAGTTTCCACAGAAAGTTAAAAATAGAACTACCCTATGATCTAGTAATTGCACTACTATGTATTTACGCAAAGAATAAAAAAACACTGATTCAAAGGGAAACATCCAGCCTGATATTTATAGCAACATTGTCTACAATAGCCAAATTATGGAAACAGCCCAAGTGTCCATCAACTGATAAATGGATGAAGAAGAGGTGGTACATATATACAATGGAGTATTACTCAGCCATAAAAAAGAATGAAATCTTGCCATTTGCATTGGCATGAACAGAGCTAGAAAGTATCAGGCTAAGTGAAATAAGTCAGCCAGAAACAGACAAATACCATATGATTTCTCTCATATTTGGAATTTAAGAAACAAAACAAATGAGCAAAGGAAGAAAAGAGAGAGAGAGGCAAACGGACCGTTAACTATAAAGAACTTACGGTTACCAGAGGAAAGATGGGTGGTGGGGGTGGTGAATTAAATAGATGATGGGGATTAGTTATTTTATAGTGCATTTATTGTGGTGAGCACCAGGTATTGTGTGTAAGTGTTGGATCACTAAATTGTGCACCTGAATCTTATACTGTATGTTAAACTGGAATGTAAATAAAAACTTACACACACACACAACCCAAGGCAAATAAAGTAATGCTATCTGCAACCTTCCCAATAAAATGTGTTTTAATATTATTATTTTGAATTCATGGTCTTTAAAAAATGTGTGTTTTTTTCTTTTGATTTACTTATCAGAATGATAGTATGGCTTCCTTAGTAACTCAGTCATCTCTAGGTCCTCAGAGATCTTTTATATCCAAGTTAATTCTAGACTTAATATAGTTATTACCTCATAAACAGGAAGCACCCTCCATTATCATTTAATTCCTGTGGTACCTGTACTGGAAAGGTTTCAATTATAAATAAAAGTTGCTGCTGATCAGAGCACAAACAACTTTGCTGGACAAAAATCCAATAACAAATGAGCAACCCAATTGCTAGCATAATTTCCCGAAGGAGCAATCCTTTCCATGATGCTAGCCAAAGAGCTCATGTCTCTTTCATGTTGTACCTATATTCCATAGAAGACTGTTGATTTCTATATTAACTTTCAGAGAGCCTGACCTCCTCATAACAGTGCACGTGTGTTTCCATCTGAAGTGCCACTGAGAGTGGCTATGCACTTGAATCATTTTCTCTAGTTCCTCTGGGTTCTCCTTGAGAATAAACACACATACATATTTATGATGTTGTTTCATTCATTTAGAAGTCAAAAATAGCTGTATAATAAAAGCATTGATGTATTTTAAAATGAATAGTAAATCTTACTGTCCTTAATACAAATGCATGTTGTTAACCCTAAATCCCTAAGCTTTTATGAAGCCTGCTCTCATCATCCTCATGGAATAAACTATTTAACTTTATGCCTACTGACCTGGATTTAGGAACACACGACGTAAAAAAAAAATTACACTGAGATGGTCCTACAATATATTCAGTCCTGAATTCTGCCATTTTGCCTCAGACCGTTGTACATACTAGCATATTTTTAGAAAAGTATGGAAATTGAATTCAGTGTTAGCCAGAACTGTGAAGTTGGCCATTTTTTTATTTGGTTCTCTTTCCTCTATACTATGGCACTTTGATTCTCCCATGACCATCTCTTCCTGACATAAGTATACAATTACACCAAGCTGTATCTCTGAATACTTCATCTCATTTTAGTGTTGTATAAAACCTAATTTTGTCAGAAAATTAATTAATGGAGAATCCTCTATACTTTCCTTTACAAAGTTATTTCATCCACAAAGCTTTACTAACAAAATAAACCTGAATGGTTGAATTTCAGTCTTCAGGGGCAGGATAAGTAGTAGTTGTTGTTATTGCTTTTTTTTTAGAGAGCTACTCAAATAATTACACATATTTGGACACGTATCATATTGCCTCCTGGATCCCATTATCCCTTGGCATTTCTCTGAGCTCAGAAAGGGCTCATGCCTCTTCTAAGGGTTTTCACCTGGTTAAGTCAAGGCCACTAAAATAATCTTTTTTATTAACTCAAAATTAACTGATTCAGACTTTAATTATGTCTGCAAAAACCCTCACCTTTACCTTACTTTACAGGCTAGAAGGAAATCCCAGGTCTCAAGAAGAGATTTACATTCAAGAGGAGGACATTAACATAGAACATGAGCACCAGGAGATGAGGATCACAGAGGATTAGTTTAGATAAAAGCCAACCATAGAGACAGTCAACAGAAATTCCTAATGGATTAAATAATTGGTTCAAAGTAAAATAGAGGATTAAGGGTTAAGATTTTTGCCTGCAAGGGGCGCCTGGGTGGCTCAGTCGTTAAGCGTCTGCCTTCGGTTCAGGTCATGGTCCCAGAGTCCTGGGATCGAGCCCCACATCGAGCCCCACATCGGGCTCCCTGCTCAGCGGGAAGCTTGCTTCTCCCTCTCCCACTCCCCCTGCTTGTGTTCCCTCTCTCACTATCTCTCTCTCTCTGTCAAATAAATAAATAAAATCTTTAAAAAAAAAAAAAAGATTTTTGCCTGCAAAAAGGAGGAATGGTGAGTGATGCCATTTATTGAGATGGTGTGACTAGAGGGAGATGTAAATTTCCCTAGAGGACAGAAGAAAGCAAATGATTTGTTTTGGACATGTTAAGTTTAAAATGTCATTTAGACATCAAATTGCTGAGCAATCAGCAGTACTGAGCAGATCATTCACTATGCAAGTTTGGAAATCAGAAGAAAGTTCAAAAAGAGAACTAGAAATGTGTGGGTATCACGCTAGAGGTAACAGTTAAAGCAAAGTTTCTGGATAAGCTCCTTGAAGAAAGGGCAAACTGGAGAGAAAAGGACTGAGGCTGGGGACTGAGGAACTCCAAGGTGTAGAGGGATAAAAGAGAAGGAGAGAGAGACAGTTAAGGAAAATGGTCTGGAGCCTTCACTGAGATCTGAGGAAGGCAATCACAGTTCTACCTGAAGCCAAACAAATGACCCTTAAAGTGTAGAATGAGTGATCAACTGCTTCAGCTATTATTGAGTCTTCAAAAACAATGATAATTTGCATCCAAATTGGTAAGAGAGAGCTAAAAAAAATCATATTTGCATATGACATCATGCTATATATAGAAAATCCAAAAGACTCTACCAACAAATTATTAGAATAAATGAATTCAGTAAACATGTTGGATACAAAATAAATATATAGAAATCTGTTGTTTTTATACACTAATAATGAAGTTGCAGAAAGAGAATTTAAGAAAACAATCCCATTTACAGTTGCAACAAGAGAATACCTAGGAATAAATTTAACTAGAGGTGAAAGACCCACACACTAAAAACTAAAAGATACTGATGAAAAAAACCTAAGACAACAAAAATAAATGGAGAGATATTTAGTGCTCACAAATTGGAAGAATTCGTATTGTTCAAATGTTCATACTCCCCAAAACGACCTACAGATTCAAGGCAATCCCCATCAAAATACCTATAGCATTTTTCACAGAACTCTAACAAATAGTACCAAAATTTTTATGGAACTACAAAAGACCCCAAAGAGCCAAAGCAATCTTGAGAAAGAAGAACAAAGCTGAAGGTACCATAATCCCAAATTTCAAGATACACTACAAAGCTATAGAATCAAAACAGTATGGTGCTGGCACAAAAACAGACACATAGGTCAATAGAAGAGGATAGAGAGTCTAACCATAAGCCTATATGTATATGGTCAATTAATCAACAATAAATGAGCCAAGAATATACAATGGGGAAAAGACAGTCTTTTCAATAAATAGTGCTGGGAAAACAGGACAGTTATGTCAAAAAAAAAAAAAAAAGGAAACTGGACCACATTCATAATACCATACATTAAAATTAACTTGAAATGGAATAAAGACATAAATGCGAGACCTGAAACCATAAAATTCCTAAAAGAAAACATAGGCAATAATCCCTTGAACATTGACATTATCAACACATTTATGGATATGTCTTCTCAGGCAAGGGAAACAAAAGCAAAAATAAACCTTTGGGACTACACCAAGATAAAAAGCTTTACACAGTGAAGGAAACTAACAAAATGAAAAAGCAACCTACTGAATGGGAGATGATTATCTCTAGTAAGTGGCTAATACAATTAGCAATAATTGCACCGCCAGGCCCCCTGCCCATTTTTAATCAGATTTTTTTGGTAGTGAGTTGTATGAATTCTTTATATATTTTTGATTAAAAATGGGCAGGGGGCCTGGAGACATTTTTCCAATGAAGACATTCAGATGGCCAACAGTCACATGAAAAGGTGTTCAACATCACTCATCATCAGGGAAATGCTAATCTAAACCACACTGAGACACCACTTCACACCAGTATAAAAAGACAAAATAAGAAGTGTTGGTGAGGATGTAGGAAAGGGAGCCTCTTGCATGGTTGGTGGGAACATAAGGTAGTACAGCCACTGTGGAAAACAGTATGAAAGTTCCTCAAAAAATTAAAAATTGAAATGCCACATGATCCAGTAATTCCACTACTGTGTATTTACACAACACCCGCTCCCCCCAAAAAACACTAATTCAAAAAGATATATGAATCATATTTGTTGCAGTGTTATTTATGATAGCCAAGATATGGAAGCAACCCAAGGGTCAAAGACAGATGAATGGATAAATAAGGTGTAGTATGAATGTGTATGTACACACACACACACTACTCAGCCATAAGAATGGTATCTTGCCTTTGAGTAACATGGATAAACCTAGAAAGTATTATGCAAAGTGAAATAAGTCAGACAAAAAGAAATATCACATGACTTTACTTAAATGTGGAATTAAAAAAAATGAATGAACAAACACCCCCCAAACAGAAACAGATTCATAAATACAAAGAAAAAACTTCTGGTTGCCAGAGAGAAGGTGTGTGGGAGATGGGAGAAATAAGTGGAGGGGATTAAGATAGCAGGAGGGGAAGAATGCAAGGGAGTAAGTCGGAGGGGGAGACGAACCATGAGAGACGATGGACTCTGAAAAACAAACTGAGGGTTCTAGAGGGGATGGGGGTGGGGGGATGAGTTAGCCTGGTGATGGGTATTAAAGAGGGCATGTACTGCATGGAGCACTGGGTGTTATATGGAAACAATGAATCATGGAACACTACATCAAAAACTAATGATGTAATGTATGGTGATTAATGTAACAACAAAAAAAATTTAAAAAAAAAGAGAAACAAACTTCCAGTTATGAAATAAATAAGTCATGGAGATAAAAAGTACAGCATCAGGAATATAGTCAATAGTATTGGAATAATGTTGTATGGTGACACATGACAACTACAATTATTGTGGTAAGCACTGTGTACAGAATTGTTGAATCACTATGTTGTACACCTGAAACTAATATAACATTGTGTGTCAACTATAATTCAATAAAAATGTAAGAGAAAAACAACAAAAAATAAGAATTTAATATTGCTGGTGGATTTGATAAGCTCATGAGTAACTGGTTATTGAAATCTGTGGGGGATATATTTGGATTAGATACAATAGGGAATGGGAGATGATGTAGTATAGATCTAATGTACAAAATTTCTCTCATAACCTTTAATATAAAGGAGAGGATGGGATCCAATGAGGTGTTTTTCTTATTTTATTATTTTATAAGTAATTATTACTGCATATTTTTATCCTGTGGGAGTGAATTGTTACAGAGAAGAAAGAGATTGTACTTCAAAAGAACAGGACTTACATAGTGGAGAAAAAATGGTATACATTGCAAAACAGGAAAGTTGAACTTTAGGTAAGAACAAGGAGGATTCCCACAGGGAAGACCAGCTATACCATACCGATGACAGGAAGACTAGAAGGCTTGGATATGGGTACCAAGCAGGGTGGCATGATTTGCACCGCCTATGAACATGATTAACGATCCGTAGTTTGGCTTTCAAAGATTATTTCCTGTCAGAAAAATCTATACCTTTATGACCAGAAACAATCTTTCAGTTCTTACTCATTTATATTATAGCTTAAGGGAAATATTTTCTAGAAAAATGTTTTGGATTGCTGGTCATTTTTTTTTAAACTCTACTGGTACAAACTCAGCCACATTTTGCATTAGTGTAATTTTTTTTTTTAAATAAAATCATTTATCTGACAGTGAGAGACACAGCGAGAGAGGGAACACAAGCAGGGGGAGTGGGAGAGGGAGAAACAGGCTTCCCGCGAAGAGCGGAGCCCAATGCGGGGCTCAATCCCAGGACCCTGGGATCATGACCTGAGCCGAAGGCGATGCTTAACGACTAAGCCACCCAGGCGCCCCGCATTAGTGTAATTCTGACACAATCTAATTCACCTATGGTATGCAAGGTGCTTTCTAGATTTTGCATATAATACAATAATGGGTGGATGTATAGCTTCTCATCTCATGTGTACACAATTCAAGGATGGAATAAAACATATATATATGACTTAATACAATTCAAATAAAGGCAATATATCTATGATTTTTTTAAAGATTTTATTTATTTATTTGAGAGACAGCTCGTGCTCATGAGCGGGGGAGGTAGAGGGAGAAGCAGACTCCTCACTAAGAAGGGAGCCTAATGCGCGGTTCTATCCCAGGACCCTGGGATCGTGACCTGAGCTAAAGGCAGACACTTAACTGACTGAGCCACCCAGGCACCTCTATGATAACTTTTGACAAATTTACCTCAGCCTTTATTTCCTATTTATGATATTTCTCATTCTTCCTTACTATGTATGAGATAAAGAAATTGGACTTCATTTTAGAAAGGTTCCATGTCCACTAATTCTCTGCTAGGCCCCATTTACTCATGTTCTATGTTTCACTTTGCATGTGAGTAAACCAAAGAAACTCTGTTCCCACTCCAAGGGGGAAGCAAGAAAGTTAATCCTTCTCTGAATTTCATCCGAGGCCCCCATACACCTGATAACAACTAAGAATAACCAGATCCTGAACACGTCCCAGGACATTAGCTTTGAACAAACCTAGGTCTACACATGATTTATGGAATAACACCTGACATGCGCCTTTGATTAGCCATACCCTGGATCCCTTTCCAACATAAACTCTTAATCCCAAGTAACAGAGACTCACTTCTTCTCTGAGTCTACCAGACACTACATGTGCTATACTTTATAACTTAGGCTATTTAATAAACTCTGCTCTCACTTCTTCCTGGCTCAGGTTTGATTTCTATCCTGCACAAAGCCAAGGATCCTTTGGGCTTGCCCTTGGACCCGGCCTAATTCATGTATACAATACATGTCTACAATAAAGCCTAGAGATAATGGTAAACATTGATGAAGATTCCAATTTAAATGTTTGTTTTTTTAAAAATAGAATCACTACAAAGTATAAGAACAAATCTAAAAATATCTATCTCAAAATGATTGAACACAAGAGAAATACATGTACTAATTACATTTTCATAATCCTTTCCACAAATATTATATCCCAGAGTAACTATAAATATAAATATATTAATGAATTCATCCTTTACTTGGAGGTTTCCGGAAGTAAAAACATTGTCAGCTTTATTATAAGCCATACAGATTGTAACTTTCATGTTTACTGTCTCACATATATCTCTTTCCTTTTTATGCTATTATCTTACTACCTTGTTTACATCATTTGATTTTAAGAGTTACAACAATAGACATTTAGGTGTATATTTAAAAACTAAGATAATGAAAGTGATAAATTTGATTTGGATGGTTTGTTATTCTAGGTGAATAAATCCTTCATTTTTAATTATTTACTAAGAACCAATAACATGATGGATGAAATGAGAGAAAAAAATATGTTTGAATTACTTTTCAGAGGAAAAGGTTTTCTGTTACCAAGCTTTCCCTGTTTATACTTTATATAATTAAAATGTTCATGCTCAGAGAACAAATTGGATCCCATTATTAAATTAAGCAGTATGATGATGCAGAATTGAAAGAAGTGTGTACTGCCAGTGGGCATTTCAAATTGCTAAGCTCTGATGACATTCCAGATAGTAAAAACATCCAAAATAAAAGCTATGTGGAAACAATATATTTCTGGCAAGTGTGACTCATATTAATGTGTTCATTTGCAAATGCTAAATAAACATACTTTATTATAATTTCACTTTTTGTACCAAACTGATGTTGTGTTGAAACAATAGTCCAGTCAAAACCCAGACAAGAAACTAGTCTGAAATTTCCAGCAAATTAAATGGCTTAGAATATCAGTCTCTGAACAGATATGGATGCCACATGACAATTATACAAGGAAGTTTGAATTTTAAAGTATGAGCATGACTCTACTCAATGTTCCCAGGATACTATGCTCTGTGTGCACTTAATTGATCTGAAATTATGCTAATCTTTTCTAAAGAGTTTAGTATTTCAGTTGGTAGGACTCATTCAAGACAGAAATAGACAAAGTAATAAGTACCTACTTTCCTGAGGTTCAATGAAGCAGAAGAGAAAACTTCAGTGATTTATAATGCATTGACTTCAATCTGAGATTATTTGGGGGTGCAATATTTCTAGATCTATTCTAACCATATAGATTATAGATTTGTTTGTTTGTCATAACTTAGAAATTATACTTTTTTCCATATCTTACTTAAATACTTCCCAAAATAAAGTTTCCAAACTATTCATTTTTCCCATCTAACTATACCTAATACTTAGTATAGAAATTTTCCTCTATTGGGGCGCCTGGGTGGCTCAGTTGGTTAAGCGACTGCCTTCGGCTCTGGTCATGATCCTGGAGTCCCAGGATCGAGTCCCACATTGGGCTTCCTGCTCAGCAGGGAGTCTGCTTCTCCCTCTGACCCTCCCCCCCTCAGGTTCTCTCTCTCTCTCATTCTCTCTCTCAAATAAATAAAATCTTTTTTAAAAAAGAAATTATCCTCTATTATTTCTAAATATTCTATAATGTACAAATTTTAATATTTTTCCTAACACAGTAAATATTTCTCAATGCCAACTCTTTGAGAAGTAATTAGCTACTGTTAGATTTATCAGTCTGGAAGAAAAAAAAATCAAGTGCGCTGTTGTCACTTAATTCAGAATTAACTATATTTTTTCTTCCTAAAAAGTGTGAAATTGAAGTATAAATATTCAGTGGAGACTAAGCATTTTCCTAGTAATGAAATCCCACTAAGAGTTATAGCACTACAGTATTATTGTTCTAATCATCTAAATAATGTAGCCTTATGCTTTCAAGAATCTATGTGACATAATGATATTCATATGGCTTTAGCACTAAAGGGCAACCACTTTTCTGATAAAAAAGAGAGAGTCACTCAAAAAATGTCTCTATTGAAAAATTTTAAAGTACAGTAGTATCAACTTTTTGGAAGAAATGATCATTTTGTAATGAAACTTCTTCCTGTCATTTGCCTAAGTGATTAAGGAAAACAGAAAAGTTTAAATATAATTTACAATTTTTACGCTCAAAAATTTGTGTCTGCTCTTACAAATCATGTAAATTCTCATAAATTTGAGATTTTTACACAAAACTACACAAATGACTATATTGGGCCATTATAATTAAGACAACACTTTCATTTTGAAATTCTATACAGAATAATGATGAATGACCCCATTACATAAATTTGTGTTAAAAAATATACTAAAATTTCTTCACCAAGTCATGTCATTTTACTTCCAGACTTGTTCTTATGTCAAGGCCATGTCTGTATCCCTAAACACATGACCTCGCCTTCATTATCTTTAATCACATTCCAAAGAATTTTTCATCCAATCCTCCCACTGGAACTTCAGGCAGATCTCATAGCTTTCTGGATGCTTTCGGCTAAACTCTATCATCAGCTTTTTTTTTTTTTTAAGATTTATTTATTTATTTGAGAGAGAGTGTGAGTGTGCATGAGAGCTGGGGGAGTGGCAGAGGAACAGAATCTCAAGCAGACTCTCCATTGAGCATAGAGACCAATGTGGGGCTCAATCTCATAACCCATGATATCATGGCCTGAACTGAAACCAAGAGTGGGATGCTCAACAGACTGAGCCATCCTGGCTCCCCTCCTATCATTAGCTTTTAAAACTAGACAAGACTAAATTCAAATTCTGATTTTGCATATAGTTTAAATATCTGCCATATTTCTTACTCAACTCTGACCCAAGTGTCATGGGCAAAAGGGAAAGGGAGATGAGAGGCTGTGAAGGTGATTAACTTTCTTCCTTACTCTAATTCTAATAAATTATACTTTCTACTGTTCGTAGTCCTCTGCCTTAACTCCTGTTCCCTCACTTCCTTCCTGTGCCTGGCAAATTTCACATCCCATGGCAGAAGTTAATGCCATTGTCTTTGCTTTTTCTCCAGTTTCTGTGGCTCTCCTGACATGAGAGAGGTGTACTAGCAGGAGGGGGAAGCTTTGTATTCATTGCATGACAGGAGTGTTAAGTTTGGGTATGGTTAGGTGCTTCACTCCAGCATGTGTCTGTTTATCCAATGCATATCTAAAATTAAACATAATCTCTCTTATTAAGTATTAACTTGTTTTATAAAAACCTTTTTTCCCCTCTAAGGGAAGTTTTTATTTTATCTACTAATAATACTGATATGATTTCTTCAGAATGAATAAACTGACATTATGATAAGTGATCATATTCCTCTTCCTTCCCTGCATTTAATATATACATTATTTTATATATTTGTGAATCAGAGAACTAAAATAATTTCAGGGACCCTGCAGGAAATCAGCTGAACCAAGTTAGCTCAAAGATAATAGGGATGGATAGGGATATTTCCAAAAGAGAGTATATGTTTTGCAGGTAAAACAAGCAAACAAACAAAACAACCAATAAACATTAAACACTTATGTATGCCAACGTGAATTTGTCTCTCCACTATCAGTTTGTGACCACAGTCTTGGAGCTATAATGCAAGGCATTATAAAGGCATGCCTTTTTCATAGTACTCATGTTGTTTCATATTTTCACATTTTTATGTCTGATCTATGTAGACATTTTGTGATACATTTTGTAACATATAAATATAATATTGTCTCCCTGGTTGTTTTGATACTGCTTATTAAGACTTCCATATTTTCACCAGTTATGTGAGAGGCCACATTTGACATAAAGTTTCATATGTACTTCAGTGTATTGCTGGACTTTCTATTCAATTCCATCAGTAATAGGACTATTCAGACAGACATCACAACCAGGCTGTTTTAAACTCTTTATTTCCATATGTAATGGATCTACCTCCTCCTCCTCATTTTCAAAGTTTTCATGACTTTCCTACTCACTTGTCCATATACAAATTGAAATTAACTTATTGGGTGATGGGTATTAAGGAGAGCACATGTTGGGATGAGCCCTGGGTGTTACATGCAACTAATGAATTGTTGAACATGACAACAAAAGCTTATGATGTACAATATGTTGGCTAACTGAAGATAATGAAAAGTAAAAATAAATAAAAAGAAATTAACTTATCTAGCTAGGAAAAAGTTTTATTTGCATGACGTTTAATTTTTATATAAAGCTAGAAATGACACATTTTGAAGTTGAGTGTATACTAAAGGGAGAGGATAGAAACTGGAAGACAGGGACATAAAGGCAGTTCACACCTACTCAAAAGACCTGCTCTATAGACCTTTACCAGTGCTCACAAGAAAGCCGGGGGAGATGGGAGATGGGAGATGGTACAGCCTGAAGGAATAGAGCAGTCAGTCTGTAGGAAAGTTACAAAGTTCCCCTTGGACACTTCCCTTACAGAAAATAAGCCTGAAACCCCTGAAGGAAAATTAGAGAAGTCCATACTCTCAGGGTGTAGATGATAACTCTTTGCAGGTGGCAAAAGGTAAAAGAAAAAAAAAATCTACCATCCCTGTGAGTTGATTTTGCCCAGAATCCTATAGTAATACTATTATAAGTCCCTGACCTTTGAGAGAGTAGCAGGAAAATCTTAATATAAATCCATAAATAATACAAGGCAGAGTTCAGCAACAATGGGGAAGACAGGCATGGTCAGTGAACAAGGTACATCTTTGAGACCTAAAAATATGGAGCCTGGGGGCACCTAATTAGCTCAGTTGGTTAAGCATCTGACCCTATGCTCAGCAGGGAGTCTTTGTGAGATTCTTTCCTTCTCCCTCTGTCCCTGCTCACCTTCACTCTCTCTCTAAAAATAAATAAATCTTTAATTAAACACACACACACACATACACACAGCCTGCCTGACACTTAGGCTGGACAACATAAAAGAGAACACCCCCCTGCCTACCATCATCATACCAGCAAACACCAGGAACAAAAGGTAGCAGACTACTACTGGAACAGTGGTAAGGTTGTAGGGGGTGGGGGGGGTGGGGAGAGAGAGGAAGAGAGAGAGAGATACCCCCTCTGAAGCACAGGTGCACATGATAGGCTGAAAACGGAGGAGGGAGTCAGAAAAATGAGAAAAATCCTCCACCACCCCAGCTGCAAGAGAAATGTAAAGTCATTCATGCCCTAAAATTAACCATAACAACCATGAAACATAAACCCAGATTAACCCATGAATGGATTAATTACCTAAATTCCAATACTATCAGCCTAGTATGAGCCTAGTATAATGATTTCCTGGGACTAAATTAAACACACTAAATCTTTCCTGTTCTAAAACTGATTTCTGCATGCAATCAAAAATTATGGAACGTCCATGTACAAACACTATCAACAATAAACACAAACACAATAAACATAGATGTTTAAGCCATCAGATAAGGAATTTAAATTATGATTAATATGTTTAAGTCTCTAATGGACAAGATGGGGAATTTCAACATAGAAACAGACACTGTAAGAGAAAGTCAAATATTTCTGGTTATTCCAAACTAACTTATACCAAAATTTTTACTATTTGTGCTGGTCCCCACACTTTAGTCAGGCTAATCAGCCTGACTTGGTTATCAAGTATTTACCAAACATTTGTAACTTGGTCTTAGATTGATTTTCAGACCAAGATATCATTATTATTTTATCATTATAATAATAGGGACACCTGGGTGGCTCAGTCGGATAAGCATCTGCCTTTGACTCAGGTCATGATCCTAGGGGTCCTGGGATTGAGTCCTGCACTGAGCTCCTTGCTCAGCGAGAAGCCTGCTTCTCCCTTGCCTGCCGCTGCCCCTGCTTGTGTGCTCTCTCTCTCTCTGACAAATAAATAAGATCTTTAAAAATAATAATAATAAATACAACTAAGACTCTTTTCTCTGAACTACAACAAGAAACAGGTTAGTCTGAATATCCTTATAAGGGAACAGTAAGTATGTATTGCAAACTGCCCTCATGTGAAAGCAAAACGGCATTTTTTTTTTTTTTGAGAGAGAAGCATTCAAAAGCGTGCATTAGCCAATTAATCACAGAATAACAATTTCCTTCTGTTCATGCATCAACTGACACAATTGCAAACATGACATTATTCAGTCCTGTATAATGTAAAATTAACCTCTAGGATCAATCAGGTTTTCTGATAGACTATATTGAACTATTAGGAAATTTATGAGCATGTATACACCTGCATCTAACATACCTTTAATAAAAGTTGAAATTCTTTGTTGCTAGGAATTCTATGATGGTTTAAATTAACCAGTTGAAAGTGTTTAGATAATTCTAAAGATTTTCACTTAGTATAAACAATTAAAATAAGATGAAAAGAGTAACTGGAGCTCATCCAGATTCCAAGTTTTGTTAAAGAAGAGTCTCCCATTCATACAATTTATTATTTTGATGATACATTTTGTTAAAAATGAGGCAATGCCCACAAACATCTACAGAAAACCCTCAAATAAATGCTTTGTGCCTAACTCCAGGATCAAGAAAAGGAAATTTATTCTTGCCATTTCTCTTCATTATTATACTGAAGTATAGTATGGGATTCAAAAAGAAATATAAGTCATACAGACCAAAAAAAAAATGTATTTATTTAAATAAGGCTTAATTGTCTATATACAAAATCTAAGTAACCTACAAAGAGCCAACAAAACTAATAGGTGAGATTAGTAAGGCTTCAGATTATAAGGTTTTCATAAAAAATAAATTTTATTTCTATATTATAACAAAGAGGAAATTAAAATAAATTATGTAGTCATACCATAAAATGAAATAGTAACGATAAATTTGAAAAAAAGATGATCAAAACTTGTGCACTGAACCTTCCCAAAAGTTGTTGAGAGAAATTAAATACCTGAAGTAGTATATGATAAACATGGATT
The DNA here is from genome assembly GCF_037043125.1 of Eumetopias jubatus. Lineage (NCBI taxonomy): Eukaryota > Metazoa > Chordata > Mammalia > Carnivora > Otariidae > Eumetopias > Eumetopias jubatus. Next base: position 55,069,315 of record NW_028274813.1, read on the forward strand.
ATAAGATTCAATATTGTGATCTTGTCAATTCTCCCAAGATTGATTGTAATTCTGATCAAAACCACAACCAGGTTTTTTGGTAAGAAAGAGCAAGCTGGTTCTATAGTTTATATGAAATAGGAAGGTTCTATAAAAGCCAAAAGAAAAACAAAGTTGGAGGATTTTTTATTATCTTATTTCAAGTCACAGTAATCAAGTCACAGTAATCAGTAGTTATGTCTTAATGACATAAAGGTAGATATATAGAAAACTGAATAATGACATACAGAATTCACAAATGGATCCACACACATATCTGATCACCTGATTTTGGAAAAAAATTGTTGAAACAATTCAATGAGTAAAGGATATTTTTTTCCAACAAATGGTGCTGGAATAATTGGGTAAGACCTCTGTAATTCTCTTGCATTGCTTGCAGAAATGAAAAATGGTACAATCACTTTGGAAAACAGTTGGCAGTTAAGCCTATAACTACTCTATAAATATATTTCGAAACTATTCCAAGTGTCTGTACAAGAGAAATGAAAATTGGGGTGCCTGGGTGGCTCAGTCCATTAAGTGTCTGCCTTCGGATTAGGTCATGATCCCAGGGTCCTGGGATTGAGCCCCACATCGGGCTCCCTATCCAGCTGGGAGCCTGCTTCTCCCTCTCCCTCTGCCCCCCCACCTGCTTGTGATCTCTCTCTTGCTCTCTCTCTGTGTCAAATAAATAAATAAAATCTTAAAAAAAGAGAAATGAAAACATATGTCTATGCAAAGACTTAACCTGAATGTTTATACCAGGTTTGAGCATCTAATAACACAAAACTGAAAACAACCTAAATATTCATCAACAGGTGAATGGATAAATACTGAAATACTACTCAGCCTAGGGAAACAAAAAATATATACATGTAACATGAATGCATCTTAAGCGAATTATGTCAAATGAATGATGCCAGAACAAACAATTTAAAAAGCTACATATCACATGATTCCACTTATATAAAATTCTGGAAATTATAAACTAATCTAACAATTTAAAAAGCTACATATTACATGATTCCACTTATATAAAATTCTGGAAATTATAAACTAATCTATTGTGACACAAAAGGACCAGTGGTCATCTGGGACGGAAGAGTGTATGGATTGCAAAAGGCAATAAGGAAACTCTTAAAAGACCATGACTGTATTTACTATCTTCATTGGGGTGATGATTTCCAGGTTTATGCAACTATCAAATTTATCAAAATATATACTTGTGAATGTGCAGCTAATTTTATATAAACTATACTTTGAAAAATTAAAAAATATACTTTAAAAAAGCTTCAAAAATAAAGTTTCCCCCAAACCCATTCTCTTTCAAACAACAAGTCCTAGGGGGATTGTTGTTCTAATGTGAAAGGTAAAATCATTCAGCTTAGAAAACATAATCTTGCATAGAAAAGTTCTTCTTAAGCAGGACATAGAATTGCTTATCATAAACAAAACTAATAAATTGATCAGGGTATCAAAGGATACCATTAAGAGAGTAAAAGGTAAATCCAGATAATAGGAAAAAAACATTTGCCTAATATCTAACCAACAAAGCGCTATTATCCAAATTTAATAAGCTCCAAAACATCAATAAAAGATAACCCAATAGGATAATGGGGAAGCCTTGAATAAGCACTTCAAAGAACAGAATATCTAAATGGCCAATAAAAGTATAAAAAGATGCTCAAACCAGTAAAATCACTTTATGTGAAACCACTTTATGCTTACCGCTGAACATGCAGTGGAATGGACCCCAAAAAGTCTGAGGTCGAGTTTTGGCAATAGCAATGGAAACTAATACACTTCTTCTCAGAGTGTAAACTACTAGAAGTTTTATGGAAAATTTTTTGTCATTTTCTAGTGAATTAAAAATATACATATTCTGTCACCTAATAAGGGTATTCCTGGGGGAGATAACCAGTGGAATTCCAGACACATATGCATCGAAAGACATATATAGATTCTTTGCAATGATCTTCCTCATAATAATCAAAAAACAGTAACAACTCAAATAATCTATCAATAATGTGATGATATATAAATCATGATATTTTTAAATAATGAAATATTATATATATATAGTAGAGACTACTATATATGCATGAGCTAAACATGCAAACATAGACGAATCTCACAAACATAATTTTATGCAAAGAAAGCCAAACTGTGGGTTTCTATGCATATGGAGACAATCCTGGTATTTCACTTCTTATTTTAGGTTTTAGCTGCCGTTGTGATAATTCATTGTGTTGTACATTTATGCTTTGTGCATTTTTTTGTGTACACTATAGTCAATGAAAAGTTACATAAGCCAATAAAATGTTTTTAAAGAGGTATGCCAATTTAGGGGTTATCGGGAATAGAACAAATTATGGCTCTATGCCCATTTTATTTTTGGAGACAGCATAGGGAGAAAGAAATCAGGCCAAGAAAAGGAAGAAGTGGTCCCCCCGGTGAAAGCAGCCTGTCTCTCAAGTCAGCAAGAAATCAAAGTAATGTATAGGAAAGTAAACTTGGAGTGTTAGGAGCCAGAGGGCCCCATGGACCTGAGATTGTTTAGTCTTCTGTAGGAACATTCCTAGCCCCCATGTGCAAAGAAGGTAAATAGAAATTTCAGCATCCAAAATGTAAGCAAAAATATTTTCCTTCTGAGCACACGAGCAAGATACATGAAACGTTCATATTTTCTTTTTCCTCCTCCCCTAATATTCACTAACTCCCTTTCTCCACTTTTATTTTCCTCTTAGAATCACTTACACTGAATTCTGTCCTTCAATTCTGAGAGTGAAATGCACCAAGTTCTTTGCTTAACTCGCTTACAGGTTTTGTAATATAATTATACCAAGCTCAGTTTATTCTTTATTCCAAGCATGCTTCCCTGCCGCTCTGACAGGCCATCGCCAATTGCCTTACTTCTTGGCCAGAACAATTCTTCCCTGGGCTCATGCCATCCAGTAGCCGGAAGGCCACCGCTGCTTTCTGGGACACTATAGCCACAGGACTAGAAGCCCTCACAAGCAGTGCCAGCTGACAAAACAGACTGCTCTGCTTTATCTCTGACCATATGGCACACACAGAAGCTCTGACTTCTTCAGAGGAGGGCTGTGCAACAAAACAGAGCAGCGCCAGGGAGATAATGTCTCTTGGGGTGACTCTGAATAAGTGAGAAGGGCACGTAGGGCCATCCAGAAATTCAATGGTTCCATAATCTATCTCTGGAGACATGGCACTTAACTGAGAAAGCAGATGTGTTTATTGGGAAGCTATAGCCAGCTGGTAAACATACCACATTAGATGTGCTCTTCCCTGCCTTTCTTTCCAATTTTTAAATCCATTTTCCCGGGGATTGCATCCCTCCAATAGAGCATTATCATGTAAGCTTTGGCTTCAGGCACTGTGTGTGTGTGTGTGTGTGTGTGTGTGTGTGTGTGTGTGTGTGTGTGTGTGTGTGTGTGTGTGTGTGTGTGTGTGTGTGTGTGTGTTTTCCTTTAGGGAGCCAAGTTGAAGTCATCATTCATGCCGTTTTTCTCTAGCCTCTCCTCTGAACAATGACAACAGGGTTAATGGGTAGAGTTTGTTATGTTAAAATGGAGATTTTCTGTTTTAGAAGCAAGTTGATCTATATAGTGATAAAATAGTAACCTTTTTGTTCATTATCTCATTAATCATCTGTATTAGGTGACTAAGATAAAGGACTCAGCTAGTCATGAATAAATGTTAAAAAATAAGATAACCAGAAGAAAAAATATCCTGGTGCTTGGTAAACAATTATTATGGAAAGAAATGCATGAATAATAACTGTCATTGCTACATCTTTTCTCCTGCTTGCTACATGTTTCCTGGTAGTTCACCATTACTGTTAACCCCAGAATATCCTATAGTCAAAAATAATGTATTGCATTACATAATGTAATATTTTAAGCTTAAGCACATTTTACTGGACAATCTTGGGTTAAGGTCTTATTTACATAATTTTTATTGTACTGTCTTTTTTAAGGTTCTTAGAGCATTAAGAAAATGTGCTGACCCAGGCAGAGAGAGATGACATAAGGATCAGTGGTAGCTCACTGGCATTAAGTCATTTATCACATGCTGACAAATTACTGATAATTTGTATTGATTCACTTGCTGGGCTTAGTGAAATGAGAAGCCAAATCCAAAAACACACTGAACTGGAATTGGAAACTTGACTGCTTTCATCAAATCAAAGTCAAGTTAACCTGAAACTTTATCTTATTTCTGTATATTCAGCTCTGCATTTTCTATTAAATTGAACAAAACACTTGGCATAATTGCCATCAGATACATATGCTTTTGCTCTTAGAGACCAAAGTTTTACCAAGTTTTATGAAGTTGCAGAGGACATCAATTTTGTATTTTTTTTTTTAAGGCTTATTTAATTGACTGACACAGAGAGAGAGCACAAGCAGGGGGAGCGGCAAGCAGAGGGAGAGGGAGACGCAGGCTCCCAGCTGAGCAGGGAGCCTGATGAGGGGCTCAGTCCCAGGACCCTGGGATCATGACCTGAGCCGAAGACAGATGCTTAACTGAATGAACCACCCAGGCGACCCCGAGTTTGTATTTTGAAATGGTACCTTTCTACTATGGTCAAGTTTAATTGCTTGAAGCTAGCAAAATTTTACTTGTTTAAATATAATTTCAAAATATACTTCTTGAAATTCTTACCTTTTAAAGGCATGCTATAAAATGATATATATATATTACATCATATACTGAAAAAAGCTCACACATTTTTACCAATAATCTATTATTCCATATGTCTCATAAGAATGTACATATATTTTGTAAATTGGATCAGTTGATATAAACGGATATATATACCTGGATTGAAGAGCTACAACACAAATCTATTGGGATTCTCTCTGCATTGTAGGGAAGAGCCAGGCTCATAAATTAGCTTTTATTTCTTAAACAAAAATAAAATGAAAAACATTTATCTATTTCTAGAATTCTACCAAAACTTACCTCTTTTCATTTTTACTATGCTAATGCTTAAAGAAATTATATACTAAAATGTACATTAAAATATTAGTAGCTATAGTTCTTCTCTTATATTTGTGCAACTTTCTGGATGTATATCTAAAAATGTACTTTATATCTGAAATGTATTGTTTAATATGGATTGTTTATGACAATGAAATCAGTAACACCTATGGAATTTGATTCTTTATTTTCCAATAAATAAATTAATTAATTGCCTTACCATTCTTCACTGAGGTTAGTAAACACACTGTCAAGAAATTCAGAAATAGCAAAATTTAAAACACTAGATTAATAAAGTAGTATTTAATTAGTTTAATGTGCACATAAGAACAGCTTTATGAACTGGGAACTTTTGAATCTAAAATCTCTATGAAACTCAGGGACATGATATTGCAGAATGGTTTATAAAGGGAAAATGAGGAAGTAGCTTAACCTTCACAATAACTAGTTTATAATGGGAGTTTCCAGATGGCAGAGGATTAGTTAAAAGTGATTATCTCGTACAATTTTAAGAAGATGACTTAATATTTTTTTAATGATTATCAGAAGATTTGTAAGAAATACCCTAAGTTTTACTTATATTCATAAAAAAAAGCTGGATTTATTTTTGCTTACATAGCTTAAATGATTTTGTCTGCTAGGGAGATTCTCAAGCCCGGTCTCTACTCTTTTATTTTAATAATATCAAAAGGTTACTTGCTAAAATATTGGTTTTGAATGACCAAAAATTAATGCAATGTTTTTTTTATTTATTAATCACTCTTTAAAGGTACTACAACATCTTCAATTCAAAATAGAAATTCTTTAAAAAAGCACCATATACTAATTTTTGCATATTGGAATCACAGAATATTTTGGTATGCCTTAATCCTCCCAAAATTGCATGTAGAGATGTTATGTTGTTGTTTGCTTTATTGGCCCAGATTGTCTTAAAGTAAAATAAGGTAGCATTTTCTTTAAAAAATAATTCACATAAACACAGGTCAGATAAAACTTAGTATTGTTTGACTTTATTAGGAAGAGCATATGCTCTCCACAAATCTCACTTGGTCAGTTTTTCACTTTGAGCATCATCTACACAGACTCTTAGATGTGATACAAATATTGTTTAATTTAAGGTATAGTTGTGAGATGGTTATAACATTGACAATCCTTTCACAAGGGGTAAAAATGGCTACTATTCTTTGAAGTTATTTTTATGTTGGAAATATTTATTTAATTGAAAACATCCATTAATTAAATGAACTTTCAATGACAGAAGATCTTTCTTCCTGTGGTTTTAATGTCATCAAGGATTTAGATTATGTAGCACTGAACTTCACATTTTTAATATCATTTTTTCCTTGAAAATAGGAACTATCTCAAAAAATGGTAATGTTTATAAAATAAAGAGAAAAAATGCATACTGTCCTAGATAGGTGGGCCCCTTCAGGGCCACTATCTGTCAGACTTTTGACTTGGGTTAAGGAGTAGGCTTCTTTTAGGAAAAGGGGAAAAACACAGTTCAGGTCAGTAGCATGAGGATCCCCCAATCTCTGTTCCACCTCATTAAGAGGGGTGCCAGAACCAGGCCAACCATTGAACATGGTGTAGGTTTTGTTCTAGTGAGGACAACCCTTTCCCACTGTGAAGGCCCTCTTAAAATGGCAATCAAGAGAATGCTAATCTACATTAGGAGAATATATTGGCAGTCCCACATTGGACAGTATCGACTTAGGTGGCAGACGTTTACAGGAATTTCCTAGCAAATCAGCTTGTCTGCACATGGAGACTGGGTATCAGTCAGGCCATTAGAGCCCATGTGTGGTTACAAATACCTCTACTGAGCTGAATAATCCAAGAATATTGCAGAAAACTAAGCTTGGGCACCAAGTCTACAGTTAGGAGAAGTTGAGCCCTCCTCCTGTCAACTTATAGTCTAGGCCACTCAAGATCCTCATGTAAGTTCACTTTTCAGAAAATCTTATTCCTTGTAAAGCATATTTTTTCTTGCTTGATAAGCACACAGACATTTTAAAAAGCTAACCAACAAAACTAAGCTCTGGAGAAATTTATTAAGTACACTTTAATTAATTTATTTTGACCTTTACAAAATAGCTGAGGATTCAAAACAAGATTTAAAAAAGAATATATTTTGAAGTATATTAAGTTTGGCTAGTTTCCTTCAGAAATGCTTTAGAAATATAGGGGTGCCTGGGGTGGCTCAGTTCTTAAGCTTCTGCCTTTGGCTGGGATTGTGATCCTGGGGTCCTGGGATAGAGCCCCACATCGGGCTCCCTGCTCAGTGGGGAGCCTGCTTCTCCCTTTCCCTCTGCTGCTCCCCCTACACGTGCTCGCTCTTTCTGTCTAATAAATAAATAAAATCTGAAAAAATATTTAGAAATATATAGTTATAAATACATTTTATGGGAGTAATCCATTATTTTTGTTACCTCCGTGATCATTGATACAATATTGCAAAGACTTTTAAAAAGACTGCTATACAAAATTTTGGGGAAAATCTTATTTTCATAAAAATTTTCAATGATTTTTGTATTCAGTTTAGAAACATCTCAGATATTCATATTATCACCAATTACTGGGATTTAATAAATAAAGAAGAAATTGCTGTGGCATCATATTAAAATACGACTTTTATCAAATCAGCCTTTATGTCTTTACTACAATTTCCTTAAAATATGTAGATCCACACAGTCATATATGTTACCCTGGTATATGATGCTCTTTTAAGTCTATAGGATCATCCCTGAGATCTATGTCAAAAAGCTGGATTATCCTCAGACTCATATTGTTTGCATTTTCAGTAGATGAAGAAAATATTTATCTTTAAATTCCAGAATTCAATATCTTTGAAAAACAAGGAATATATGAGCAGGTGTTCAAAACCTTAGTAGCTATTGGTTTAATTTTGCAAAATACTATTGGTTTTGATCATAGGCAGGTTGTTAATAAATAAAGCAGTATTAAAATAAAAGCATAGAGAACAAATTATTACACTGTAAGTTTCTTTTCTATTTTATAGGGAATTACTACTTATAGGATCTTAATTTAATAAACACAAACATTTGAATTATAAATTTATCTACTGATAAAAGATATTCTCTTTAAAATAGGTTTTTGTTGTTGTTTGTTTTGTTTTATTTTTATTTTTTTATTTTTTTTAAAGATTTTATTTATTTATTTGTGAGAGAAAGAATGAGAGACAGAGAGCATGAGAGGGAAGAGGGTCAGAGGGAGAAGCAGACCCCCTGCTGAGCAGGGAGCCCGATGTGGGACTCGATCCCAGGACTCCAGGATCATGACCTGAGCCGAAGGCAGTCGCCTAACCAACTGAGCCACCCAGGCGCCCTTGTTTTATTTTTAGATATCCCATGCCAAGAACTATATTCCAGCTCCTGCAAAATGACTGTTTCACTCATGGGCTTCTATATAAAATCCATGAGAAATGAAAGAGCCCTGACATTTGGGCAGAGTTTAATCCAAATATATTTAAATGACAAGGACTCTTACTTTCTGTTCCTGTTGACACCAACCATGCAGAGGCCCAACTCAGCCACATGCCTTTAAATAGAGCATTCATGTTCACACAATATCATAGTGTATGTGTGGTCGGAGCAGTTCCATGAACTGAAGCCACATGTCTTACAGGCTGCTGGCCCAATAACAGCCAACGTTTTGCAAAGAGCACAAAGTTCCAGGTGCAAACACATTACATTGCTAATGCCATATCAATCATATGGAACAAAAATCCAAAACTCTTCCAATTATCTTTCATATTTACTACAATTATGACATTTTCCCCTGAATACTCAAATTTACCTTGAGACCAGTATAAGTATATTTAAAGTTTCTATCTCAGATCAACATATAAGTCTTTATTAGAAAGTTTCTGCGCAGCAAAGGAAACAGTCAACAAAACCAAGAGGCAACCCACAAAATGGGAGAAGATATTTGCAAATGACATTACAGATAAAGGGCTGGTATCCAAGATCTATAAAGAACTTCTCAAACTCAACACCACAAAAGACAAATAATCAAGTCAAAAAATGGGCAGAAGACATGAACAGACACTTCTCTGAAGAAGACATACAAATGGCTAACACACACACATGAAAAAAATATTCATCATCTTTAGCCATCAGGGAAATTCAAATCAAAACCACACTGAGATACCACCTTACACCAGTTAGAATGGCAAAAATTGACAAGGCAAGAAAAAACAAATGTTGGAGAGGTTGTGGAGAAAGGGGAACCCTATTACACTGTTGGTGGGAATGCAAGTTGGTACAGCCACTTTGGAAAACATGTAGAGGTGCCTCAGAAAATTAAAAATAGAGCTACCCTATGACCCTGCAATTGCACTACTGGGTATTTACCCCAAAGACACAGATGTAATGAAAAGAAGGGCCATATGCACCCCAATGTTCATAGCAGCAATGTCTGCAATAGCCAAACTGTGGAAAGAGCCGAGATGCCCTTCAAAAGATGAATGGATAAAGAAGATGTGGTCCATATATACAATGGAATTTTACTCAGCCGTCAGAAAGGATGAATACCCAACTCTTACATCAACATGGATGGGACTGGAGGGGATTATGCTACGTGAAATAAGTCAAGCAGAGAAAGTCAATTATCATATGGTTTCACTTATTTGTGGAACATAAGGAATAGCGTGGAGAACCATAGGGGAAGAGAGGGAAAACTGAAGGGGGAGAAATCAGACAGGAGATGAACCATGAGAGACTATGGACTCTGAGAAACAAACTGAGGGTTTGGACGGGGTGTTGGGGGATGGGCTAGCCCAGTGATGGGTATTAAGGAGGGCACGTACTGCATGGAGCACTGGGTGTTATACAAAAACAATGAAACATGGATCACTACATCAAAAACTAATGATGTATTGTACAATGACTAACATAATAAAACAAAATTTAAAAAAGTAAGTATTAGCTAGTCCAAGACTAGAAACTTAGTCTATTATAGAATATTTCACTAAACCAGATATTCTTTTTTTTTTTTTTTCCCCCACTGGTAGGGAAAACTTTTCACCACCTTCAAAATGAAACTAAAAACTGTCATATTTTCTGGCCAATTATTAATCCTTTTTCTAGAAGTAACTGAAACCTATCATAGAGCAAAAAAAGAAAATCTTGGAATACCTACACTCTGGAAAACTCATGGGTATAGCCTGAAAATGAGGCATCTAAAATATTCTAGCTAGTGGATTTTAAGCTCAGTTTTATTTTTTTTTATTTTTATTGTTATGTTAATCACCATACATCATTAGTTTTTGATGTAGTGTTCCATGATTCATTGTTTGTGCATAACACCCAGTGCTCCACGCAGAACATGCCCTCTTTAATACCCATCACCAGGCTAACCCATCCCCCCAACCCCCTCCTCTCTAGAAACCTCAGTTGGTTTTTCAGAGTCCATCATCTCTCATGGTCATCTCCCCCTCCAACTTACTCCCCCTTCATTCTTCCCCTCCTGCTATCTTCTTTTTTTTCTTAACATATATTGCATTATTTGTTTTCAGAAGTACTGATCTGTGATTCAACAGTCTTGCACAATTCACAGAGCTCACCATAGCACATACCCTCCCCAATGTCTGTCACCCAGCCATCCCATCCCTCCCACCCCCCACCACTCCAGCACCCTTCAGTTTGTTTCCCGCGGTTAAAAATTCCTCATACCAGCGAGGTCATATGATACATGTCTTTCTCTGATTGACTTATTTCACTCAGCATAACACCCTCCAGTTCCATCCATGTCGTTGCAAATGGCAAGATCTCATTCCTTTTTATGGCTGCATAATATTCCATTGTGTATATATACCACCTCTTCTTTATCCATTCATCTATTGATGGACATCTTGGCTCTTTCCACAGTTTGGCTATTGTGGACATTGCTGCTATAAACATTGGGGTGCACGTACCCCTTCGGATCCCTACGTTTGTATCTTTGGGGTAAATACCCAGTAGTGCAATTGCTGGATCGTATGGTAGCTCCTTTTTAAACTGTTTGAGGAGCCTCCATACTGTTTTCCAGAGTGGTTGCACCAGCTTGCATTCCCACCAACAGTGTAGGAGGGTTTCCCTTTCTCTGCATCCCCACCAACATCTGTCGTTTCCTGACTTGTTAATTTTAGCCATTCTGACTGGTGTGAGGTGGTATCTCATTGAGGTTTTGATTTGGATTTCCCTGATCCCGAGCGATGTTGAGCACTTTTTCATGTGTCTGTTGGCCATTTGGATGTCTTCTTTGGAAAAATGTCTGTTCATGTCGTCTGCCCATTTCTTGATTGGATTATTTGTTCTTTGGGTGTTGAGTTTGATAAGTTCTTTATAGATTTTGGATACTAGCCCTTTATCTGATATGTCATTTGCAAATATTTTCTCCCATTCTGTCAGTTGTCTTTTGGTTTTGTGGACTGTTTCTTTTGCTGTGCAAAAGCTTTTTATCTTGATGAAATCCCAATAGTTCATTTTTGCCCTTTAAGCTCAGTTTTAGAGCAAACTATTCACAACATCCTGAATTTATTACAGTTCACTTGTATTACAAAATTTACAAAGCACTTTCATATTATCTAATAAAATTTCAGTAACTATATTATGAGATAGGTATAATTATCTTATGGATTCAAAAATAATGTTCAGAGAGGCTGTTTCTTTTCTAAGGCCATAAGGTCAATTATTAATAAATAAGATAATAAAGCCCAAAGTTTAACTCAAAGACTTTTTCTCTTTTTATCCTTTTTTTCCACTTTCAACCCTTACTTTTGAAAGTTTCGCAGGCAAGATCCAAAAGTCAATTTATTTAATTTATTGAAAGATACATCATCTCTGCTAGTTTTCAACTAATTCGATTTTCTGTGACTTTTTTTCCTGAATTCATACTTTTGAAATTATGGTTAACTCCAATTTGATTCCTTTTAAGTCACAGATTTCTAAACTCTACCTACTCTACTTCTAAGGATCTGGCTAGGATAATTCAGTAGGATTTTTAGGTGTTGTCCCCTCCATGTGCTACGTCTTTGATCCATACAACTAATTTCTGCCTTTGATATCATCACTCAGTTATATTACAAATACCTTGTAGAAATTCATATAATAATCTAAGAAACTTGTCTGGTGATAAATGAAACAGGAAGAGTGTTTGTGTTCTCCTCACTGGCCATTTAACTCCCAGTAACAATTGTTAGTTAAATAATTTGGAGAGACACTAACAAAACCTAAATTCATGGAAGGAGGGGCATAATAAGATTGGTTGGAAAGATTTTCAATTATTTAAATTATTATGAACTGCCTCCACGTTTCCAAACTACGGAAGATGTTTATCATGTAGGTAAGATTTCAGAAAACGGTAATGCTCTTGTTTATTTGCCTTATTACTATCAGAGCACCTATGTTCTGACATGAGTCAACTCTTCCTGTAGAAGCCTTTAAAAGTAGAGTCCCTTCTTGTTTCCTAGGGCATTGGACTTCAAATATACCTCATTGTCTCAAATTCTTTATGATTTTTTTTTATTTTATTATGTTATGTTAATCACTATACATTACATCATTAGTTTTTGATGTAGTGTCCCATGATTCATTGTTTGTGCATAACACCCTGTGCTACATGCAGAACGTGCCCTCTTTAATACTGATCACCAGGCTAACCCATCCCCCCACCCCCTTCCCTCTAGAACCCTCAGTTTGTTTCTCAGAGTCCATAGTCTCTCATGGTTCATCTCCCCTCCGATTTCCTCCCTTCATTTTTCCCTTCCTGCTATCTTCTTTTTTTTTTTTTAACATATATTGCATTATTTGTTTCAGAGGTATAGGTCTGTGATTCAACAGTCTTACACAATTCACAGCGCTCACCATAGCACATACCCTCCCCAATGTCTATCACCAGCCACTCCATCCCTCCCACCCCCCACCACTCCAGCAACCCTCAGTTTGTTTCCTGAGATTAAAAATTCCTCATATCAGTGAGGTCATATGATACAGGTCTTTTTCTGATTGACTTATTTCGCTCAGCATAATATCCTCCAGTTCCATCCACATCATTGCAAATGACAAGATTGCATTCCTTTTGATGTCTGCATAATATACACCTGCATGACTTTCTTATATACTTGAATCATTCTTTCTGTCTTTCACATGACTCTGTATCATGATCTATTTCTGGTATTTTATTTATTTATTTTTAAAGATCTTATTTATTTATTTGAGAGATAGAGAGCACATGAACAGGGGCAGAAGGAGAGGGAGAGGGGGAAGCAGGCTCACCTGCTGAGCAAGGAGCTCAATGTGGGGCTCCTTTCCCAGGACCCCGGGATCATGACCTGAGCCAAGGGCAGATGCTTAACCAACTGAATCACCCAGTCACCCCTATTTCTAGCATTTTAAAGTAATCTCCTGGGATATCTGGGTGGCTCAGCAGGTTAAGGGTCTGACTTTGGCTCGGGTCATGATCTCAGGGTCCCAGGATCGAGTCCCACATCGGGCTATCTGCTCAGTGGGGAGTCTGCTTCTTCCTCTCACTCTCCCTCTCTGCTCCCCTCTCTCTCTCTCTCAAATAAATAAAAATAAATAAATAAATAAAGTAATAATCTCCTTTCCTGCGTGAGGTTGAAATGTGATCTTTTTCTTCCTTTTCCCATACACATTAGAGACACATTCAGCTTTAGTGATGTTGAAGGCAATTAAGTGTATTTTGACTCTGCTCTGATATTAGAATGTTTCCTTTTAATCTTTCTCAGTCTTTCTCTCTCTCTCAATCTCTCCCCCTCTCTCTTCCCCCTTCCCACCCCCTCCTTATCTTTCTCTTTCTCTCTGTTCCCTAATATGTCTAAATTTGCTGTGGAAAATAGCCTAGTGACTAAGAAGGATTTAAGTTCTGACTGTGCCATTAACTTCTTTTTTTTTATTATGTTATGTTAATCACCATACAGTACATCATTAGTTTTTGATGTAGTGTTCCATGATTCATTGTTTGCTTATAACACCCAGTGCTTCACGCAGAATGTGTCCTCTTTAATACCCATCACCAGGCTAACCCAGCCCCCCACCTCCCTCCCCTCTAGAACCCTCAGTTTGTTTCTCAGAGTCCATAGTCTCTCATGGCTCGTCTCTCCCTCCGATTTGGCCTTTAGCAAGTCACTTAACCTCTAGATGTCATATTTTCTTCACTGCTATAATGAAGAAAGTAGTATCACTTTATTTGAAAAGTGTTTTTGCAAATCATGACTAAAAATTATGATATGCCTATGAAAGATAAAGAAAGTTGTAAATAATAGTTTGTGAGCATAGCTTTGAAATATCCAGGATATATTTTCAAAATCAAACCACGATTATTCTATAAAACAATTTTGCTAAACTGATGAATGAAGTTAATACTGAGAATCACATATTAGAATAGGCAAAATCTCCATATTTCCTTAAGTAGTAATAAAACCTTAGTTCATTGGCTTGCAGGGTCTCTATAGTGAAGTGCAGGAGAAAAAATTCTTGGTATGAGACAGAATTATTTTCAACTTTCAGTAGGCCACTTTCCATTTGACTTTCGAGAAGTAACTTTAATTCTAAATGTTACAGTTTCTTCATCTTTAAAACAAGGAAGGTATTGCTGAAATATGAAAGAAAATGTGTAAATCATTTCTAATAATGTATGCCCATATCAAATGACATAGACTTTATAAAAAAATAAACACCTCTGATTTCCTAAAAATAAATGTTTCTCATATTGATCTAAAATACTGTTTGTTCACTTTTAAGCTGAAGCATATTGTTTTTGATAGGCAACACTCTTAGATTCTTGGATCTCTTTGTACATTTGAGAAGGTATACTTACAGGGCCCATAAAATTTTGGAATTTTTAGTCCTCATTATTCAAAAGCTACATTTTTAAAGGAGTATAACAAGAGATACTAGTTATATACCAGAGTGGTAAATGAAGCCTGGCAGTTTTATAAATAGCCTCATCTATCTAGTCAAGGGTTAGCCCTACTTTCTTTAAATACCTGTGTTGGCAGCCATAGGACCACCAGAGCTTGACAGGGTATGCAATAAATATAAATAATCACTATTTAAATATTCTATTTTTTTTAGGAAAAAAAACAGTTGAGAATCTATGGAAGGGATTAAATGGGAAATTAACAGAAAAAATTTGGAGTGCTGAAAACTTAGTGACCACTAGAATCTAAAATTCTAGGTTTAAAATTAAAAAAAAAACCTCTAATACCAAACTAAATATAAAAGGATATTGTATTACTAAATACACCATATCCAATGCATCTAATGCCATTTTTTTTTAAATAGCAAATTTTCATAGAACGTTCCTCATGGATGAGAAAGATGCTAAGTCATTTACATGCAATATCCACTGGATCCACAAGTGGCATCCACATTTTTAAATAAGGAAAGTTAGGTAGAAGATAAGGTCAT